>NC_041224.1:82908446-82965929 GCF_002837175.3 Physeter macrocephalus
GACATGGAAGCAACCTAAATGTCCATCAACAGAGGAATGGATAAAAAAGATGTGGCAAATATATAAAGTGGAATATTACTCAGCCATAAAAAGGAATGAAATTGGGTCATTTGTAGAGATGTGGGTGGACATAGAGACTGTCATACAGAGTGAAGTAGATCAGAAAGAGAAAAAGAAATATCGTATATTAACGCATATATGTGGAATATAGAAAAATCTTGCAGATGAACTGGTTTGCAAGGCAGAAATAGAGACACAAATGTAGAGAACAAACATATGGACACCAAGGGGGGGAAGTGGAGAAGGGTGGTGGTGGGATGAACTGGGAAAATGGAATTGACAAGTATACAGTAATATGTATAAAATAGATAACTAATAAGAACCTGCTGTATAAAAAAACAAAAATATTAAAAAATGCATTTAATGTTAATATATTTTATTTAACTCAGTATATCCAAAATGCCATCAATTCAACATGTAGTCAATATAAAATATTAAGAGATTTCTCATTCTTGTTTTCATAAGTCTTTGAAAACCAGAGTGTATTTTTTTAACAACTTTATTGGAGTATAATTGCTTTACAATGGTGTGTTACTTTCTGCTGTATAACAAAGTGAATAAGCTATACGTACACATATATCCCCATATTCCCTCCCTCTTGTGTCTCCCTCCCACCCTCCTTATCCCACCACTCTACATGGAAACAAAGCACAGACCTGATTTCCCTGTGCTATGCAGCTGCTTCCCACTAGCTATATATTTTACATTTGGTAGTGTATATATGTCAATGCCACTCTCACTTCGTGCCAGCTTACCCTTCCACCCCCCCACCAGTGTCCTCATAGTCCATTCTTTACCTCTACATCTTTATTCCTGGCCTGCCACTAGGTTCTTCAGAACCTTTTTTTTTTTTAGGTTCCATATATATGTGTTAGCATACAGTATATGTTTTTTTCTTTCTGACTTCACTCTGTATGACAGTCTCTAGGTCCATCCACCTCACTACAAAAAACTCAATTTCATTTCTTTTTATGGCTGAGTGATATTCCATTGTATATATGTGCCACATTTTCTTTATGCATTCATCTGTCAATGGACACTTAGGTTGCTTCCATGTCCTAGCTATTGTAAATAGAGCTGCAATGAATAATGTGGTACATGACTCTTTTTGAATTATGGTTCTCTCAGTATATATGCCCAGTAGTGGGATTGTTGGGTCGTATGCTAGTTCTATTTTTAGTTTTTTAAGGAACCTCCATACTGTTCTCCACAGTGACTGTATCAGTTTACATTCCCACCAACAACATAAGAGGGTTCCCCTTTATCCACACCCTCTCCAACGTTTGTTGTTTGTAGATTTTTTGATGATGGCCATTCTGACTGGTGTGAGCTAATACCTCATTTTAGTTTTGATTCGCATTTCTCTAATGATTAGTGATTTTGAGCATCCTTTCATATGTTTGTTGGCAATCTGTATATATTCTTTCCCAGAAATGTTTATTTAGGTCAATGCCCATGTTTGGATTGGGATTTTGTTTTTTGATATTGAGCTGTATGAGCTGCTTGTATATTTTGGAGATTAATCCTTTGTCAGTTGCTTCATTTGCAAATTTTTCTCCCATTCTGAGGGTTGTCTTTTGGTCTTGTTTATGGTTTCCTTTGCTGTGCAAAAGCTTTTAAGGTTCATTAGGTCCCATTTGTTTATTTTTGTTTTTATTTCCATTTCTCTAGGAGGTGGGTCAAAGAAGCTGTCCAGGTTTCCCAGGACCACTTATTGTAGAGGCTGTCTTTTTTCCATTGTATATTCTTGCCTCCTTTATCAAAAATAAGGTAACCATATGTGTGTGGGTTTATCTCTGGGCTTTCTATCCTGTTCCATTGATCTCTATTTCTGTTTTTTTGCCAGTACCATACTCTCTTGATTACTGTAGCTTTGTAGTATAGTGTGAAGTCAAGGAGCCTGATTCCTCCAGCTCCATTTTTCGTTCTCAAGATTGCTTTGGCTATTCAGGGTCTTTTGTGTTGCCATACAAATTGTGGAATTTTTTATTCTACTTCTGTGAAAAATGCCATTGATAGTTTGATAGGGATTGCCTTGAATCTGTAGATTACTTTGGGTAGTAGAGTCATTTTCACAATGTTGATTCTTGCAATCCAAGAACATGGTATATCTCTCCATCTGTTTGTATCATCTTTAATTTCTTTAATCAGTGTCTTATAGTTTTCTGCATGCACATCTTTGTCTCCTTAGGTAGGTTTATTCCTAGGTATCTTATTTTTTTGTTGGAATGGTAAATGGGAGTGTTTCCTTAATTTCTTTTTCAGATTTTTCATCATTAGTGTATAATAATGCAAGAGATTTCTGTGCATTAATTTTGTATCCTGCTACTTTACCAAATTCATTGATTAGCTCTAGTAGTTTTCTGGTAGCGTCTTTAGGATTCTCTATCTATAATATCATGTCATCTGCAAACAGTGACAGCTTTAATTCTTCTTTTCTGATTTGAATTCCTTTTATTTCTTTTTCTTCTCTGATTGCTGTGGCTAAAGCATCCAAAACTATGTTGAATAATAGTGGTGAGAGTGGGCAACCTTGTCTTTTTCCTAATCTTAGTAGAAATGGTTTCAGTTTTTCACCATTGAGGATGACGTTGGCTGTGAGTTTGTCACATATGGCCTGTATTATGTTGAGGTATGTTCCTTCTATACCTACTTTCTGGAGGGATTTTAAAAAATCATAAATTGGTGTTGAATTTTGTCAAAAGTTTTTTCTGTATCTATTGAGATGATCATATGGTTTTTATCCTTCAATTTGTTAATATCGTTTATCACATTTATTTTTGTATTTTGAAGAATCATTGCATTCCTGGGATAAACCTCACTTGATCATGGTGTATGATCTTTTTAATGTACTGTTGGATTATGTTTGTTAGTATTTTTGCATCTATGTTCATCAGTGATATTGACTTGTTTTCTTTCTTTGTGATATCATTGTCTGGTTTTGGTATCAGGGTGATGGTGGCCTCATAGAATGAGTTTGGGAGTGTTCCTCCCTCTGCTCTATTTTGGAAGAGTTTCAGAAGATTAGGTGTCAGCTCTTCTCTAAATGATTGACAGAATTCGCCTGTGAAGCCATCTGTCCCTCGGCTTTTGTTTGTTGGAAGATTTTCAGTCACAGTCTCAATTTCATTGCTTGTGATTGGGCTGTTTATATTTTCTATTTCTTCTTGGATCAGTCTCAGAAGGTTGTGCTTTCTAAGAATTCGTCCATTTCTTCCAGGTTGTCCATTTTATTGTCATATAGTAATGTAATGTTTATAGTAATTGTTTGTAGTAATCTCTCATGATTCTTTGTATTTCTGCAGTGTCAGTTGTTACTTCTCCTTTTTCATTTCTAATTATTTTGGTTTGAGTGTTCTCCCTCTTTTTCTTGATGAGTCTGTCTAATGGTTTATCAATTTGTTTATCTTCTCAAAGAACCAGCTTTTATTTTTATTGATTTTTGTTATCATTTCCTTCATTTCTTTTTCATTTATTTCTGATCTGATCTTTATGATTTCTTTCCTTTTGTTAACTTTGTGGTTTTTTGTTCTTCTTTTTCTGATTCCTTTAGGTGTAAGGTTAGGTTGTTTATTTGACATGTTTCTTGTTCCTTGAGATAGGATTGTATTGCTATAATCTTCCCTCTTAGAACTGTTTTTGATGCATCCCACAGATTTTGGGTCATTGTGTTTTCATTGTCATATTTTTCTAGGTATTTTTTGATTTTTTCAGTGATCTCTTGGTTATTAAATAGTATATTGTTTTGCCTCCATGTGTTTGTATTTTTTTTTTTTTTTTTTTGCTGTACGCGGGCCTCTCACTGTTGTGGCTCCTCCCGCTGCAGAGCACAGGCTCCGGACACGCCAGCTCAGCAGCCATGGCTCACGGGCCCAGCCACTCCGTGGCATGTGGGATCTTCCTGAACCAGGGCACGAACCCATATCCCTTGCATCGGCAGGCAGACTCTCAACCACTGCGCCACCAGGGAAGCCCAATGTGTTTGTATTTTTTACAGATATTTTTCCTATAATTGGTATCTAGTCTCATAGCATTGTGGTCGGAAAAGATACTTGATACAATTTCAGTTTTCTTAAATTTACCAAGGCTTGATTTGTGACCCAAGATATGATCTATCCTGGAGAATGTTCCATGGGCACTTGAGAAGAAAGTGTATTCTGTTGTTTTTGGATGGAATGTCCTATAAATATCAATTAACTCCTTTAAAGCCTGTGTTTCCTTATTTATTTTCATTTTGGATGATCTGTCCATTGGTGAAAGTAGGGTGTTAAATTCTGCTACTATGATTGTATTTCTATCAGTTTCCCCTTTTATGGCTGTTAGCAATTGCCTTATGTATTGAGGTGCTCCTATGTTGGTTGATTAAATATTTACAATTGTTATATCTTCTTCTTGGATTGATCCCTTGATCATTATGTAGTGTCTTTTTTTTGTCTCTTGTAATAGTCTCTATTTTAAAGTCTATTTTCTTCTGATATGAGAATGGCTACTCCAGCTTTCTTTTGCTTTCCATTTGCATGGAATATCTTTTTCCCTCCCCTCACTTTCAGTCTGTATGTGTCCCTAGGTCTGAAGTGGGTCTCTTGTAGACAGCATATATATGGGTCTTGTTTTTGTATCCATTCAGCCAGTCTGTGTCTTTTGGTGGGAGCATTTAATCCATTTACATTTAAGGTAATTATCGATATGTATGTTCCTATTCCCATTTTCTTAATTGTTTTGGGTTTGTTTTTGTAGGTCTTTTCCTTCTCTTGTGTTTCCTGCCTAGGGAACTTCCTTTAGCATTTGTTGTAAAGCTGGTTTGGTGAATTCACTTAGCTTTTGCTGTCTGTAAAGGTTTTAATTTCTCCATGAAATCTGAATGAGATCCTTGCTGGGTAGAATAATCTTGGTTGTAGGTTTTTACCTTTCATCACTTTAAATATGTCCTGCCACTCCCTTCTGGCTTGCAGAGTTTCTGCTGAAAGATCAGCTGTTAACCTTATGGGGATTCCCTTGAATATTATTTGTTGTTTTTCCCTTGTTGCTTTTAATATTTTTCTTTGTATTTAATTTTTGATTGTTTGATTAATATGTGTCTTGACATGTTTCTCTTTGTATTTATCCTGTATGAGACTCTTTACGCTTCCTTGACTTGATTAACTATTTCCTTTCCCACAGTAGGGAAGTTTTCAACTATAATCTCTTCAAATATTTTCTCAATCCTTTCTTTTTATCTTCTTCTTCTGGAACCCCTATAATTCGATTGTTTGTGAATTTAATTTTGTTCCAGAGGTCTCTGAGCCTGCACTCAATTCTTTTCATTCTTTTTTCTTTATTCTTCTCTGCAGTAGTCATTTCCACCATTTTATCTTCCAGGTCACTTATCCGTTCTTCTACCTCAGTTTTTCTGCTACTGATTCCTTGTAGAAAATTTTTAATTTCAATTTATTTTGTGGTTCATCATTGTTTGTTTGCTCTTTAGTTCTTCTAGGTCCTTGTTAAACCTTTCTTGTATTTTCTCGATTTTATTTCCAAGATTTTGGATCATGTTTACTATCATTATTCTGAATTCATTTTCAGGTAGACTGCCTGTTTCCTCATTTGTTCGGTCTTGTGGGTTTTTACCTTGCTCCTTCAACTGCTGTGTATTTCTCTGTCTTTTCATTTTGCTTAACTTCCTGTGTTTGGCGTCTCCTTTTTGCAGGCTGCAGGTTCATAGTTCCCGTTGTTTTTGGTGTCTGCCCCCAGTGGGTCAGTTTGGTTCAGTGGGTTGTTTAGCTTCCTCGTGTAAAGGAGTGGTGCCTGTGTTCTGGTGGATGAGGCTAGATCTTGTCTTTCTGGTTGCCAGGACCACATCCAGTGGTGTGTTTTGTGGTGTCTGTGAACTTATTATGATTTTAAGCAGCTTCTCTGCTAATGGGTGGGGTTGTGTCCTGTCTTGCTAGTTGTTTGGCATGGTGTGTCCAGCACTGGACCTTGCTGGTCATTGAGTGGAGCTGGGTCTTAGCATTGAGACGGAGATCTCTGGGAGAGCTCTTGCCAATTGATATTACATATGTCTTGGAGGTGTCTGGTGGACCAATGTTCTAACTTCATCTCTCCCACCTCAGAGGCTCAGGCCTGACACCCAGCTGTAGCAACAAGACCCTGTTAGCCACACGGCTCAGTAGAAAAGGGAGAAATAAAAAGAAAGAAAGAGAAAATAAAATAAATAATGTTATTAATATAAAAAATAAATATTAAAATAAAATGTAATTAAAAAGGAAAGAAGAGAGCAACCACACCAATAAACACATCCACCAATGATAATGTGCACTAAAAAAATACTAAAAAAAAAATCCCGGACAGACAGAACCCTAGGAAAAATGGTAAAAGCAAAGCTATACAAAGAAAATCACACAAAGAATCCTCCACATATACACTCACAAAAGAGAAAAAGGAAAAAAAAAATATATATATAAAAAGAAGAGAGCAGCAACCAAATCAATAAATAAATCTACCAATGATAATAAGCTCTAAATACTATAGTACAATAAACATAAAACCAGGAACAAATTAGATGCAGAAAGCAAACCCCAAGTCTACAGTTGCTCCCAAAGTCTACCGCCTCAATTTTGTGATGATTCATTTTCTTTTCGGGTATTCCAGAGATGTAGGGTACATCATGTTGATTGTGGAGGTTAATCCATTGCTCTGGAGGCTGCACAGAGAACTTTCCCTTTTTCCTCTTTGTTAACACATCTCCTGGGGTTCAGCTTTGTATTTGTCCCCACCTCTGCATGTAGGTTGCCCTCTGGCATCTGTTCTTCTCTCAGAAAGGAGGGGGTTAAAGGAGTGGCTGATTAGGTGGCTCTGGCTCACTCAGGCTGGGTTAGGGAGGGGTATGGAATGCAGGCGAGCCTGCAGTGGCAGAGGCCAGGGTGATGTTGCACCAGCCTGAGGCACACCATGTGTTCTCTCAGGGAAGTTGTCCCTGGATCACAGGATCCTGGCAGTGGTGGGCTGCACAGGCTCCCAGGAGTGGAGGTGTGGATAGTGACCTGAACTTGCACACAGGCTTCTTGGTGGCTGCAGCAGCAGCCTTAGCTTTTCATGCCTGTCTCTGGGGTCCGTGCTGATAGCTGTGGCTTGCGCCCATCCCTGGAGCTCCTTTAGTCAGTGCTCTGAATTCCCTCTCCTCACGTACCCCGAAAGAGTGGTCTCTTGACTCTTAGGCAGCTCCAGAATGTTTCCTGGACTCCCTCTCGGCTATCTGTGGTGCACTAGCCCCCTTCAGGCTGTGTTCACTCAGCCAATCCCAGTCCTCTCCCTGGGACCTGACCTCCAAAGCCGGAGCCTCAGATCCCAGCCCCACCTGCCCTGGCGGGTGAGCAGACAAGCCTCTCAGGCTGGTGAGTGCTGGTCAGCACCAATCCTCTGTGTGGGAATCTCTCTGCTTTGCCCTCTGAAGCCCTGTTGCTGAGCTTTCTTCCATGGCTCCAAAGCTTCCCCCCCTACACCCCATCTACACCAGTGAAGGGGTTTTCCTAGTGTGTGGAAACTTTTCCTCCTTCACAGCTCCCTCCCAGAGGTGCAGGTCCCATCCCTATTCTTTTGTCTCTGTTTTTTCTTTTTTCTTTTGCTCTGTCCAGGTAGGTGGGGAGTTTCTTGCCTTTTGGGAAGTCTGAGGTCTTCTGCCAGCGTTCAGTAGGTGTTCTGTAGGAGCTGTTCCACATGTAGATGTATTTTTGATGAATTTGTGGGGAAGAAGTTGATCTCCATGTCTTACTTCTCCGTTATCTTGAAGGTCCACACCCCCACCCCCGAGTTTATTTTACACTTACCACACACCTCAGTTTGGGCTAACTACATTGCAAGTGCTCAGTAACCACATTTGAATAGTGGCTACTATATTCCATATTGAACAACATAATGACAGATTATTTAGGTATAAAATTTTAGATTGATAGATTCCCCCAGCCATTTGGGGTTAAAATGCTGGCATATATTGATGCTAATATAAAATATGGTGTCAGTCTGATTGCCATTTCTTTGTAGGTGATTTGTGACTTTTTTCTTTTTTAGTTTTTCATATTTTTTTCCTTCAGTATTTTATACTTTCACTATAATGTTGCTGGAATTAATATTTCTATATTCTTCTGATGAATCTCTGTGCTGTTCAAAGTAAGAACCCATGTCTTATTAAACTTGGGGACAGTTTTCAACCATTTTTGTTGAATAAAACTTCTCTCCCTTTATTCAGTGTCTACTTCTAGAACTGGCATCACATAGATGTTTAATCTTATTCTATTCTTCATGTGTTCTGATAGCTCTTTAATAATGTCCATCTCTTTTTTCTCTACGGTATTAGGAGTATTTCTTTAGTTCTATCTTCTGGTTGACTTACTTTTCTCATCAGCTACATCTATCTATCTAATCTGCTTACCGAATGTGCACTGGGGTTTTCAATTTCAGTGACTAAGTTTTTAATTTCTAAAGCTCCATTAATTCTCTTTAAAATATGTCTTTCCAAAAATTCTGCACTATACTTTCATTATCATTCTATTGCTTCTTCCATCTCCTTAATTCTTTTGCTTATTTTATAGCCTTTTTCAAACTGTCCTATTAGCTCCGATGCTCCAATTGATGTGTTTGCAGACCCACCCTCATTGCATTTTATTTTCTCATTGGACTTATTTTTATTGTGAATTTATCTCTAGTAGGGTTTTTTGCCTCTATAATGGGTTGTGGAAGTGTCCGTGTAGTGGGATTTTGGGTTTGCTTTAGCAAGTGTTCTAGGAGTTTCACTGGTTCAGGATTAGATTTGTATTCCTTTCTCAGCTTGGGGTTTCTTCATTATGCGGCTTAATTTTTGACTATGCATGCATCCATTTCTTACAGTTGACTCCTTTTTATTTATCCCTGGACCCAGGAGGACAAGTTTCCTTGCCCCTTTCTCAAGATTGTGGGTGAAATTTTGTTGTCTTCTTTTAGAAGATGAAGTAGCTCTTATGGCTCTAGGTGCAGGGGTTTATATCTAGCTCCCCAACTCCTAGGTTTGACACCTCTCATGGGTTTCAAAACCCTAACCCCTAGAATTTGTCTGGGTTCAGTATCCATGGGAGCCATAGACCATGAACTTCTCTTACTGTAGTCACTTAGCTTTGAGGTTCTTTATCTCTGGAATCTCAGGTTTTCCTTTTCTTGTTTTGTTTTCAAACTGAGTTTTATAATTTTTTGATAATCCTTTCCCACAATTTCTGTTTGTCATGGAAAGGGGAGCCCCCTATGTTTTCTCAGTCTACCATAGAAGGCTTCCGTGTACCTCTTTTGTAATCTAAATAAAAGGTAAGAAAAGTCTTTCTTCCAATTTTTCCACACACTTCATATTCCCTCTGGTAGTTTAAACAGTTTTTTTCAATAAGCATTGTTGAGACAAAAAGTTCTTATAACCATGTTATTAGGCTGTTTTGACAGGTCTAAAAAGAAAACAATTTGTAGCCTTTCTCTGTTAGAGTAGAAGAGAAAAAGAGACAACTATGGGGTTTAGAATCAGAGCCCAAATCTTATCCAGACTCTCCAGCTCTGTGACAGTGAGCTTTGGGATGTAAGTTCCTGTGAGGGCAGACGTTGCTGTCCTGATCCCAACTTAATACTCTGTTCCTAGCACAAAGTAAGGCACAATAAATCCTTGTTGAATGGGTGAATAGGTAAATAACTTTAATCCTCTGAGCCTTGGTATCCTCATCTGTAAAATGAGAGTAACACTGCTAACATTATGTTGGTATGCAGTTTAGAGGTGGTGTGTGTAAAGTGCCAGGCACATCATATATGCTAAAAACACTATATGTGGTTCTAGAAAAGGGAGGACTATGGTTTGATTCAGAGTGATCCATATGAATTATGAGAGGTTTTATAACTAGACTTTTTCATGTTATAGAATATGCTTTGTGAATTTCCCAGTCATTCAGATAGTTTATGCTATCTGATAGTTCACTCTTCATAGCTTCTAATTTATCTACATCTTTTGGCTAAGAAGGCTGTCAAAATGGAATGTAGTTCTCATGGCCTGGTGCACAGGGCTCTTATCTCCCTGTCCTTCATGTAATGCCCTTTCACATACTCCTTCCCTCACAATTAGTGCTTGTTTTTCTTGTCACTCTTTCACTCTGTAAGGCAGCACCTAGCTTGCTGTCTGTCATCTTTAGCTTTCCTTCAGCATCCTCTGAATGCTGTATAAAGGTCAATTTGGAATAAAATCTTACCCTCCCTCCTTCACTCCCTCCCTTTTTCCTATAACTATATTGTCTCCGCAATTTGAGATCATTGCTGAAATATTTTTTATCCTTCACTGGCTTCCAAATGGCTCAAACTCTGTTATTTGCCTTCCTTTTTTAAAAGAATATAATTTTGGATCTACATGTAATTTGGACATCTTTGATGAGGGGGATTTATCTAGTCTAGGCTTTTTTTTTTTTTAATCTATGTGCTGTTTTTCAACATTTGAACAATCCAACTGCTTTTTCACTGTCTACCATATGTCCATTCCTGTGCCAGGTACAGTGGGGGCAAACAACAAAGTAAAAGTTTCAATTTATGACTTTGAGGAGAGTATGATTTTAACGGGGAACACACCATGGGTAGCATTATAGGACAGTATCAAATGATGTGTAATAAAGTGGGATATTAGTGGCACATGAATTCAGAGATAAGAGAGATCTTTGGGGCTGGAGTCATCTAGAGTTTCATGAACTTCTTCATATAGAAGTTCTTCAACTGGGCCTTGAAGGAGAGGGAAGATTTGAACAGGCAGGAGGAAGTTACAGATGTGGGGCACAGGTAGCCTCAAGCATGGCGTCCTTGTGGCATAGAGAGGACACTTGATATTACAGAGGGTTGTTATGGTGGGTGGATTATAGGAGGCCTTTTGTAAGATGAGAGGCACTCTTCCCAGAAGAAATCATATAAAGAAACATTGCAGAAGAAATACCTATGTGCCAGTTTGGATCACTTTTGGTTTTCAAAGTCTTTTATACCATCCCCAACCCACATAAACTTCATGCCCACACGGGTTGCTTTGGACTGGCCAGTGTCAATTGGAGAGAATTCTTCCTCTCCATCCCAAACTGCTCAGTATCCACACATTAAATAGATACTTTTAATAATGGAGTTTCTGGAAGGGTTTATACCCTCTCCTTTAGCTTGTTCTGGCTACACCTGATGATTACACAGCAATGACAACTGTCCTGAGGGGGCCTCATAGCCCTATGCTGGATTCTGTGTCTCTGGAACCAATTATGATGGTGGGAGCAATTTGAGACTCTTGTCATTTCGACTAGAGAAAAACTTCTGACATGGTACAGAAACTGTGTGCTCCATGGCATCCCCCATGAACCAAGCTCTGATGTGCCCTGGAAGCTCAAGGGTTTGCTGTCCATGGTCACATGGGCTACTTGAGTCCTAGGAGTGGCCAAGTGCAAGCCAGCCATTGGTTAAGAGTAGAACAGTGAAGAAAGATGTGCTCCTTTTCAGTAACAGCTGATTATAAGAAATATAGTTATCAGTTCCTTAGATACTTTCTTGCTCTTACTCTTACTGCTCTCCCTCCTCCCCTTCATTCTTAGGAGGGACAAATTCAAGTATTACTTGCTTTTAAGAACTGCTAAAACGTAAAGAATAGTTCCTACCTCTCAATATAGAGATATCTCAAGTGATTTTCATGAGCAAATGTGTCAGCTTAGGTAAGAACAGGCTAAGATGGATCAGGAATATTTTACATTTGGAATGAGTTTGACTTGTTGGGTTTTACTAAACTGCTATATTATCTGCAGGAGCAAGCAGTGCTTCACCCAGACCAAGACTCTATGGGATATGAAGGTGCTCAAAGAGCTTTTCATAAAGTCCTTTGGTTTTCTGTCATTATAATGTTTTAAGAGAACTGATATTGACAGCAGGGAGTAATGTGCTGGGGTGAAGTTACTCTTGTTTGAGCTGCAGGCCTTAGAAAAGGGGCTACCCTCTGTTTAACTTGAGTAGTCTACATGGTGTGATACAGGTTATTCATACCCACACACTTGACCTGACCTTGCCCTGGTAACCAGGAAAACAGAGTGATACTCACCTTCAAGAGATACTGGAAAGATGACTCAACATAAATCATTCAATTAATGAATTAACAACAGCTGCAGCAATAATAAAAAGGGACCTGTGGCTTCTCCCGACTTCCTGAACTTTGTATTATATATGCCATCAGAACTCCTTTGTTTTTCTCTGCCCACTCTGATAGCATAAATGGTGTAGTCAGTAGCCAACATCAGACTCATGCTGTGATCTAAATGTAGACCCTCGCTGATTTCATTACTCCTTACTTGACTGCAAGTGATTGCGAGTGGAAAAACGATTATGTCCATGTAAAAGCTGACCAATGACTAGGTGCCAGGGGCCATATTTGAGAGCCACACCCCTCCTTGAAATTATGCAGAAGTTGTGAATTGGCTACAGGCAATGAAACTTCCAGGACTACAGGAAGCTCAGCACTGGAGTACCACCTCTGAGTTTCCAGTCATGGTTGTGCTCTGGGACTAGATCCCTGACCATTGATGACAGTGCAGTGGCAGCATAAAAACGGGGGTGCTTAGGAGACCCAGAGATGCTACCTGTACTGTTGTACCTTGAATCTTAGCTACTTGTGACAAGCAGCAAATCTCAGGGGCAGCAGTTTGCCTTTTGATTGGAAGTAAAGTTAAACCTTTTGGTGCAACAGATGGTTGTGATGGTTACTTTTGCTTTAGACAAACCCTTAAGAAGAAAAATAAGCCCACAAGGCCTGGAAGGGAGAAAGTTGAATATTAAGATTTGAACTTAATTCCATAGAAACTGAGCAGGAATTAAGGAGAGGTGACCTTTTTCTTTTCTTTTTTTTTAATTGCTCTTGGTGTTTGTTTTGTTTTCATTCTAAATAAAGATGACTCTAGGGATCATTACCATGTATTTGAATGACACTGTTTTCTGGTTCTGTATTCCTGAGTGCAGAGCCTACCTGACTGCAGTCCTCTGATTTGGGAATAGACTTAAATGGTATTTCTTTTTCAACAAAGTCCACCTCTCCTCATCTCCTGGGTCCTGATTACACTTAAGACTGGTTAGGGGGAATGAATTTAAAAATGCTTTGGATAATACTGTGTTGATCAGAAGACAAATCTGTTTTTGTTGGAGGACGGAAATATACCAAAAGTATCAGATGTAGCTGGTTAAAGGGCTTGTGGAGGTTTGATCACACAGTTCTGTATGCTTCACTTATTTACTTACTGAGCATGCATTGGTCTAGGTACTAGAACTGCTGCTGGTGCTTGGGATCAATCTGAGCAAAGACTTGGAGGAGGAGAGGGCGTTATCCAGTGAAAAATCTGGACAAAGTGTTTCAGGGAGAAGAAACAGCTAGTGAGAAACCTCAAGGCTAGAGAATCCCTAACACATTCCAGGTATCACTTAGAGGCTGGCGTGGCTGGAGTTGGTACACAAGGGGCATGTGAAGTCCAGAGACAGTGAGGGGCACCAAATCACAGAGTCTTGTAGGCCACTGAATGTCTTCAGTTTACTCTGGGGGAAGTAGGGAGCCATGCAGTGTTCTGAGCAGAGAAGTGATAACATCTGACTTACATTTTAGAGGGATTAGTTCGGCTGCTCTGTTACAAAAAGACTGTTATGGGGCAAGAGAAGCAAGAGAACCAGTTAGAAAGCTATAGCAGTAATCTGAGCCAGGGTGGCAGCAGGGAGGCCATGGAAAGTGGCAGACTCTAGGCATATCCTGACGGTAGAACTAGCTTGGTTTCCTGATGGATTGGGTATGGGAAAAAGAGAGAAGAGGATGACTATGTTTTTTGGCCTCACTGCCTGGAGTATGTAGCTGGCATCATTAAAAGAGGGGAAACTGAGATGAAATTAGGCTTTGAGGGAAAAGGATCAGGAATTTGGTTTTGGACATGTTGTGTTTGAGGTATCTATTAGACATGAAGATGAATGCCTGATTTGTAGGAGTTGGGTATGACTCTGGAGCTTGGGTGAGAGGCTGGGCTAGAGATATAAGTATGAGAGTCATAAGCAAATGAATGGTATTAAATCCTTGGAACCAGCTTGTGTGGAGAAGACACAGGGGCCAAGGACTGAGCCATGGGTCACTCCAACATTGCATGTTGGAAGAGGGGGAAGAGGAAGAAGTTGTGAAGGAGAATGAGACAGTACTGCTAAGGAGATAGGGAAGTAGGAGGAAAACTAAGCGTGGTGTCCCAGAAGCTATATGAAGGAGAGAGTACTGCAGATACAAGAGGGAGGACTGAGGGTAGAATCAGACACCCAACATAGGCATTGATTTGTTCAGTTTTGTGTAAAGGAGAGCAAAGAAACAGGTTGACAGTCATTAGAGGAGGAAGTTGGGTCAAGAAAAGGATTTTTTAAAGAAGAGAGAAAGAACCACAAGTTTGCATGTCAATGACAATGATCCAATAAAGAGAAACTGTTGATGCAGAGGAGAGACAGGAAAGAATCGCTGCAATGCTTTGAGTGTCCTGCTGGCTGGAATGTGGATTAGATGCTGAGAGATCTAGCAGCCATATTGGGCCATGAGGTGTCAGAAGGAGCCTGGATTCCTAATCATCACAGATCTGCCATATAAGCTCTGGGCTGCCTATTTCTGGACCAACATTTTACATTTATGAGAAATAAACCTCTTTTCTTCCAACATGTCCTTAAGAAAAATTTCAAACATATAGAACACTTGAAAGAATTGTATAGTAAATATCTAGCACCTACTTTCTATAATTAACATTTTTCTATACTTGTTCTACCACTTATCTATCTATCCATCCCTCTATCTATCCACTGATCCATCTTATTTTTGGCACATTCCAAAGAAACTATCAGACATCAATACATCCACCCCTATATACCCCTAAACATTGTGTACCACTACCCAGAGTTTAATATCTGTTTACAGTTCTTATTTTTCTTTTGAGATAAAATTTACATAAAATGATATACTCATATTTCACTGTAATATTTGATTTTGACAGATGTATACACCTGTATGAAACAAATCCTCATCAACATATAGAAAAATATCATTACTCCAGAAAGTTTCCTCATGCCCTTACACAATAAACCCTTGCCTCCACCGCCCTCCTCAGAGGCAGCTATTGTTTTTTAATCATATTAATTTTCCCTGTTTTAAAACATCAGATAAATGGAATCATGTTGTATGTACTCTCTTGTGTAGGACTGTTTTTCATGTGAAAAAATGTTTTCAGAGTAAGCCATGTTGTTGCATTTACCAGCAGTTCACTCCTTTCTGTGGGTGAGCAATATTCTATTGGAGGAATATATTAAAGTTTGTTTATCCATTCTCTGGATGGACACCTGGTCAAATTGCAGTTTTTGCCAACTATGAACAAACCTATTATGAACATTCTTTACAGTTTATGGACATGTGTTTTCATTTTCTTGCATGGAATTTTGGGATCATAGAATAGGTATAAGCTTAGTTTTATAAGAAATTATCAGACCTTTTTTCAGAGTATTGCACTAGTTTACATTCCTACCAACAATGTATGCAGGTTCCAGTTGCTCTACAACTTTTAAAAAATTTTAATTTCTAATTTAATTTAATTTTTTTCTCCACATCTTTACCAACATTTGGTTTTATCAGTCTTTTTAAATTTTGGCTACTCTAGTGAGTGTATAGTGGTATCTCACTGTGGTTTAATTTGTACTTCCCTGATAGTTAGTGATGTCAAGCATCTTTTTATATGCTTATCAGCCATACATGTATCTTCCTTTGTGAAGTAGTTGTTCACATATTTTTCCCATTTATTTGGTGGCTTGACTTACTGAGTTTGTATTGAGTTGCTGCATTTGTCAGATATTTGTTTTGTAAATATTTCTCTATGGATTGCCCATAAATTTTCTTAATTATGTCTTTTGATATTAAAAGTTATTGATAAAGTCTAATTTATCAAATTTTTCTCATTTATGGTTACTGCTCACTGTGTCCCATCTAAAAAACTTTTGTCTACCCACAGGTTGCAAAGATATTCTAAGTTTTTCAAGAAGCTTTATAATTTTAGTTTTTACAGTTAGGTTTATGATGCATCTTGAATTAGTATTTGGGTATGATATGAGGTAGAGGGTCAAGATTCATTGTTTTTCATATGAATATTTAGTTGTTTTACCCCCATTAGTTGAAAATGGTGTATTATTTCACTTATTTACTTTTCAATTTCTCTCAGCAATGTTTTATAATTTTCAATATAGAGGTCTTCTGTGTCTTTTTATCTTATAGTTCATTAACAATGTTGTATTAGTTTCAAGTGTATGGCAAAGTGATTTAGTTATCCATATACATATATCTATTCTATTTCAGATTCTTTTCCCATATAGTTTATTACAAATTACTGAATAGAGTTCCCTGTGTTATACAGTAGGTCCTTGTTGATTATCTATTTTATATAGAGTAGTTTGTATATGTTAACCCCAAATTGCTAATTTATCCCTCCCCCCACCTTTCCCCTTTGGTAACCATAGCTTTGTTTTCAAACTCTGTGAGTCTCTTTCTGTTTTGTAAATAAGTTCATTTGTATCATTTTTAAAGATTCTACATATAAGTTATATCAACTAATATTTGTCTTTCTCTGTCCGGCTTACTTCACTTAGTATGATAATCTCTAGGTCCATCCATGTCGCTGCAAATGGCATTATTTCATTCTTTTTTATGGCTGAGTAATAGTCCATTGTATATATGCACCACATTTTCTTTATCCATTTTTCTGTTGATGGACATTTAGGTTGCTTCCATGTCTTGACTATTGTACTTAGTGCTGCAATGAACATTGGGCTTGTATCTTTTCAAATTATGGTTTTCTCTGGATATATTCACAGGAGTGGGATTTCTGGATCATATGGTAGTTCTATTTTTAGTTTTTTGATGAACCTTCATACTGTTCTCCATAATGGTTGTACCAATTTATAGTGTAGGAGGGTTCCCTTTTCTCCACACCCTCTCCAGCATTTGTTGTTTGTAGCCATTTCACGATGGCCATTCTGACTGCTGTGAGGTGATATGTCGCTGGAGTTTTGATTTGCATTTCTCTAATAATTAGTGATGTTGAGCATCTTTTCATGTGCTTTTGGGCCATCTGTATGTCTTCTTTGGAGAAATGTCTACTTAGGTCTTCATACATTTTTTGATTGGGTTGTCTAAGCTACATGAACTATTTGTAAATTTTGGAGGCTAATTCTTAGTTGGTAACTTCATTTGCAAATACTTTCTCTCATTCTGTGGGTTGTCTTTTCATTTTGTTTATGGTTTCCTTTGCTGTGCAAAAGCTTTTAAGTTTAATTAGGTCCCATTTGTTTATTTTTGTTTTTATTTCCATTACTCTAGGAGGTGGATCCAAAAAGATATTGTTGCAATTTATGTCAAAGTGTGTTCTGCCTATTTTTTCCTCAAAGAGTTTTATAGGATCTGGTCTTACATTCAGGTCTTTAATCCATTTTGAGTTTATTTTTTGTGTATGGTGTTAGAGAATGTTCTAATTTCATTCTTTTACATGTAGCTGTCCAGTTTTCCCAGCACCACTTATTGAAGAGACTGTCTTTTCTCCATTGTATATTCTTGCCTTCTTTGTTGTAGATTAATTGACCATAGGTGTATGTGCTTATTTCTGGGCTTTCTATCTTTTTCCATTGATCTATAAGTCTGTGTTTGTGCCAGTCCCACACTGTTTTCATTACTATAACTTTGTAGTATTTTTTTTAACATCTTTATTGGAGTATAACTGTTTTACAATGGTTTGTTAGTTTCTGCTTTACAACAAAGTGAATCAGTTATACATATACATATGTTCCCATATCTCTTACCTCTTGCGTCACCCTCCCTCCCACCCTCCCTATCCCACCCCTCTAGGTGGTCACAAAGCACAGAGGTGATCTCCCTGTGCTATGCGGCAGCTTCCCACTAGCTATCTAATTTACATTTGGTAGTGTATATATGTCCATGCCACTCTCTCACTTTGTCCCAGCTTACCCTTCCCCCTCCCCATATCCTCAAGTCCATGCTCTAGTAGGTCTGTGTTTTATTCCTGTCCTACCACTAATCTCTTCATGACATTTTTTTTTCTTAGATTCCATATATATGTGTTAGCATACAGTATTTGTTTTTCTCCTTCTGACTTACTTCACTCTGTATGACAGACTCCAGGTCCATCCACCTCATTACAAATAACTCAGTTTCATTTCTTTTTATGGCTGAGTAATATTCCATTGTATATATGTGCCACATCTTCTTTATCCATTCATCTGTTGATGGACACTTAGGTTGCTTCCATGCCGTGACTGTCTTTAAATAAAAACCATTATTTCTCCTACTGGTTCCTTGGCTGCTGCTTCTGTTGTACAGATCTTCCTCAACTTACCATGGGGTTACGTCCCAGTAAACCCATGGTAAGTTGAAAATATCATAAATTGAAAATGCATTTAATACACCTGACGTGTCAAACATCACTGCTTAGCTTCACCTACATTCAGTGCACTCAGAACACCTAGGTTAGCCTATAGTTGGGCAAAATCATCTAATGCAAGGACTATTTTTTAATAAAGTGCTGACCATCTCGTGTAATTTATTGACTACTGTACTGACAAGCAGAGTGCTTGTCTGGGTCCGTGGTGGTTGCATCTATCCGCTGTCTCCTGGTGTGGTCGCGTGGCTGGTGGGGAGCTGGGGCTTTGCCACCCAGCATCAGGAGGAAGTGTCTTTCCCCATACGGTGGGCCCGAGGAAAGCTCAAAATTCAAAAGTCGAAGTAGTTTCTACTGAATGCGTATTGCTTTCGCATTACTGTAAAGTTAAAAAATCCTAAGTTGATTTTCTTACTCGTGAAAAGTATATTCAGTCACTCGGTAATACTGATTTCCGTTCAAGAACGCTATAGTCGAGTTGGAGAGAAAAGATGAACACACAGGAGGAGAGGCAAAGAATTTCCCCCTGAAAACTGGTTGGTATAGCGTGCTCTAGGATCTCAGAGGGAAAAGAATCAACAGAGGGTAGTCCTGGAGGGCTTTACGGAGGAGGTGGGAATTGAGCTTGTTCTTAGCGGATGGTTAGTATTGGAGCAGCTGGAGAGAACAGAGAGAGAGGGAAGGCGTTGAAGATGTGGAACAAGACGGATAAAGCGTGGAGGTGAGCAGAGAGCTGCGTGCTTGTCCCAGCCAATCCTGATGAACTCAAGTGATTAGTTCAGAACCGCTCCCGGGTTTATTCCTAGATATTTTATTCTTTTTGTTGCAATGGTAAATGGGAGCGTTTTCTTAATTTCACTCTCAGATTTTTCATCATTAGTGTATAAGAATGCCAGAGATTTCTGTGCATTAATTTTGTATCCTGCTACTTTACCAAATTCATTGATTAGCTCTAGTAGTTTTCTGGTAGCATCCTTAGGATTCTCTATGTATAGTGTCTTGTCATCTGCAAATAGTGACAGCTTTACTTCTTTTCCTATTTGGATTCCTTTTATTTCTTTTTTTTTTTTCTGATTGCTGTGGCTAGAACTTCCAAAACTATGCTGAATAAGAGTGGTGAGAGTGGGCAGTCTTGTCTTTTTCCTGATCTTAGTGGAAATGGTTTCAGTTTTTCACCATTGAGAACAATGCTGGCTGTGGGTTTTTTTAAAATCTGGGAGTCAGATTCCTCCAGCTCCATTTTTCTTAAGATTGCTTTGGCAGCTTGAGGTCTTTTGCATTTCTATACAAATTGTAAGATTTGTTGTCCTAGTTCTGTGAAAATTGACATTGGTAATTTGATAGGGATTGCATTGAATCTGTAGATTGCTTTGGGTAGTATAGTCATTTTGATAATATTAATTCTTCCAATCCAAGAACATGGTATATCTCTCTATCTGTTTGAGTCATCTTTGATTTCTTTACCAGTATCTTATAATTTTCAGAGTACAGGTCTTTTGCCTCTTTAGGTAGGTTTATTCCTAGGTATTTATTTCTTTTTGATATGTTGGTAAATGAGATTGTTTCCTTAATTTCTCTTTCTGATCTTTCATTGTTAGTGTATAGAAATGCAACAGACTTCTGTGTATTAATTTTGTATCTTACAACCTTACTAAATTCATTGATGAGCTCTAATAGTTTTCTGGTAGCATCTTTAGTATATTCTATGTATAGTATCATGTCGTCTGCAAAGAGTGACAGTTTTACTTCTTTTCCAAATTTGGATTCCCTTTATTTCTTTTTCTTCTGATTACCATGGCTAGGACTTTCTAAACTATGTTGAATGAAAGTGACGAGATTGGACATCCTTGTCCTATTCCTGATCTTAGAGGTAATGCTTTCAGCTTTTCACTGTTGAGTATGATGCTAGCTGTAGTTTTGTCATACATGGCCTTTATTATGTTGAGGTAGATTCCCTCTATGCTCACTTTCTGGAGAGTTTTTATCATAAATTGGTGTTCAATTTTGCCAAAAGCATTTTCTGCATCTATTGATGATCACATAGTTTTAATTCAATTTGTTAATGTGGTGTTTAACACTGATTGATTTGTGGATATTGAAAAATCTTTGCATACCTGGGATTAAATCCCACTTGATCATGGTGTTTGATCCTTTTAATGTATTGTTGGATTCAGATTGCTAGTATTTTGTTGAGGATTTTTTCATCTATGTTCCTCAGACATATGGGATTGTAATTTTCTTTTTTTGGTATATTTGGTTTTTGAATCAGGGTGATGGTGGCCTCATAGAATGAGTTTGGCAGTGTTTCCTTCCTCTGTAATTTTTTGGAATAGTTTCAGAAGGATAGGTGTTAACTCGTTTCTAAATGTTTGATAGATTCACCTGTGAAGCCATCTGGTCCTGGACTTTTGTGTGGAAGTTTTTAAATCACAGTTTCAATATCAGTACTTGTGATTGGTCTGTTCATACTTTCTATTTCATCCTGGTTCAGTCTTGTAAGATTGTACCTTTCTAAGAATTTGTCTATTCCTTCTAGGTTGTCCATTTTATTGGCATATAGTTGCTTGTAGTAGTGTCTTATGATCCTTTGTATTTCTGTGGTGTCAGCTGTAACTTCTTTTTCATTCCTAATTTATTGCTTTGAGCCCTTTTCCCTTTTTTCTTGATGAGTTCAGCTAAAGGTTCAGCAATTTCGTTTATCTTCTCAAAGCACCAGCTTTTAGTTTCATTGGTTTTTCCTATTCCTCTCTTTGTCTCTATTTCATTTATTTCTGCTCTTATTTCATGCTTTCTTTCTATCTACTAAGTTTGTATTTTGTTTGTTCTTCTTTCTCTAGTTGCTTTAGTGTAAGTTTAGGTTGTTTGAGATTTTTCTTATTTCCTGAGGTAAGGTTGCATTGCTATAAACTTCCCTCTTAGAATTGCCTTTGCTGCATCCCATAGGTTTTGGATCATCATGTTTTCATTTTCATTTGCCTCTAGGTTTTTTCAAAAATTCCCTGTTTGATTTCTTCAATGATTCATTGGTTGTGTAGTGACATATTGTTTAGCCGCCATGTGTTTGTGTGTGTTTTTTTTTTTTTTTTACAGTTTTTAAAATTGTAGTTGACTTCTAATCTCATAGTGCTCTAGTCAGAAAAGATGCTTGATATGATTTCAATTTTCTTAAATTTACTGAGGCTTGATTTGTGGCTCAGCATGTGATCTGTCCTGGAGAATGTTCCCTGTGCACTTGAGAAGAATGTGTATTCTGCTGCTTTTTGATGGAATGTTATATAAATACAATTAAGTCCACCTGATCTAATATGTCATTTAAGGGCTGTGTTTCCTTATTGATTTTCTGCCAGGATGATCTGTCCATTGATGAAAATGGGAAGTTAAAGACCCCCACTATTATTGTGTTACTGTCGATTTCCCCTTTTATGTCTGTTAGCAGTGTCTTATATATTGAGGTGTTCCTACGTTGGGTAAAAATATATTTACCATTGGTATATCTTCTTCTTGGATTGTTCCCTTGATCATTTTGTAGTGTCCTTCTTTGTCCCTTGTAACAGTCTTTATTTTAAAGTCTATTTCGTCTGATATAAGTATTGCTACTCCAGCTTTCTTTTGATTTCAATTTGCATGGAATATCTTTTTCCATCCCCTCACTTTTAGCATATATGTGTCCCTAGGTCTGAAGTGGTCTCTTGTAGACAGCATATATACAGGTATTATTTTTGTATCCATTCAGCTAGTCTATGTCTTTTGGTTGGAGCATTTAATCCATTTACATTTAAGGTAATTATTGATATGTATCTTCTTATTGCCATCTTTTTAATTCTTTTGGATTTTTTTTTTTCTGTTAAGTCGGCCTCTCACTGTTGTGGCCTCTCCCATTGCAGAGGCACAGGCCCAGCGGCCATGGCTCACAGGCCCAGCCTCTCCGCGGCATGTGGGATCCTCCCGGACCAGGGCATGAACCCGCGTCCCCTGCATCCACAGGCGGACTCTCAACCACTGCGCCACCAGGAAAGCTCTGGATTTGTTTTTGTAGGTCTTTTTTCTTCCCTTCCTCTTGTGTTCTCTTGTGATTTGATGACTATCTTTAGTGTTGTATTTCGATTGCTTTTTATTTTTTGTGTGTTTATTGTAGATTTTTGTTTTGCAGTTAGCATGAGGTTTTGATATAGCAGTCTATATACATACAAGAGTGTTTTAAGTTTCCGGTCTCTTAACTTCAAATGCATTTCATTATCCTGCATTTGTACTCTCCTCTTCTCTTGATTGCTGGTTTTGATATCATATTTGTGTGAGGATGATTTCCTACCTTTACTGTATGTTTGCCTTTACCAGTGAGATTTCCCATTAGTAATTTTCTTATTTCTAGTTGTGGCCTTTTCTTTTCCATCTAGAGAAGTTCCTTTAGTTCCTTTGGTGTAAAGCTGGCTTTGTGGTGCTGAATTCTTTTAGCTTTTGTTTGTAAAGTTTTTGATTTCTCCGAATCTGAATGAGAGCCTTGCTGGGTAGAGTATTCTTGGTTATAGTTTTTCCCTTTCATCACTTTAAGTATATCATGCCACTCCCTTCTGGCCTGCAGAGTTCCTGCTGAAAAATCAACTGATAACATTATGGGGTTTCCCTTGTATGCTATTTGTTGCTTTTCCCTTGTTGCTTTTAATATTTTCTCTTTGTTTTTAATTTTTGTCAATTTTATATGTGTCTTGGCATGTTCCTCCTTGGGTTTATCTTGTATGGGACTCTCTGTGATTCCTGAAATTGAGTCGGTGTTTCCTTTCCCATGTCAAGGAAGTTTTTGGCTATTAGCTCTTCAAATATTTTCTCAGGCCCTTTCTCTCATGACCTTCTGGGTCCCCTATAATGAGAATGGTGGTTTATTTAATGCTGTCCCAGGGGTCTCTGGACTGTCCTCATTTCTTTTCATTCTTTTTACTTTATTCTGTTCTGCAGCAGTGACTTCCACCAATCTGTCTTCCAGCTCACTTATTTGTTCTTCTGCCTCATTTATTCAGCTATTGATTCCTTTTTGTGTATTTTTAAATTTCAGTTATTGTTCATCTGTTTGTTTATTCTTGAAAGCTTCTAGCTCTTTATTAAACATTTCTTGTATCCTCTCGGTCTGTGCCTCCATTCTTTTCCAAGATCTTGGATCATCTTTACTATCATTATTCTGAATTCTTTTTCAGGTAGATTGCCTATCTCCACTTCACTTAGTTGTTCTTCTGTGGTTTTATCTTGTTTCTTCATCTGGAACATATTTCTCTGCCATCTCATTCTTCTAACGTTCTGTGTTTTGTGGTGTCCATTCCTCAGCCTGCAGAATTGTAATTCTTTGTCCTAGTGTCTGCCCCCTGGTGGGTGAGTTTGGTCCAGGGGCTTGTGAGTTGAGGTAGGTCTTATCTCTCTAGTGGGCAGGGCCATGTCAGTGGGTGTGTTTATAGGTGGCTGTTGGCTCAGGATGAATTTAAGAAGCCTGTCCGCTGATGGGTGGGGATGTGTTCCCACCCTGTTGGTTGTTTGGCCTGGGGCATCCCAGCAATGGAGCCTGCAAGCTGTTGGGTGGGTCCATGTCTCGGTGCCCAAGTGGCAACCTCCGGAAGAGCTCATGCTGACGAGCATTCTCTGGGGCATCTGCCACCAGTGTCCTTGCCCCCATGGTGAACCACAGACCACTGCTCCCAACCCCAGAGACCCTCCAAGATCCGCAGGTAAGTCTGGCCCAGGCTCTTATGGTGTCACCGTTTTGCTCTGCATCCCAGTGCATGTGAAATCTTGTGTGCACCCTCCAAGAGTAGAGTCTCTGTTTCCCCCAGTCCTGTGGAACTCCTAGACTCAAGCCCTACTGGCCTGCAAAGCCAAATGCTCTAGGGGCTCCTCCTCCCAATGCCAGACCCCCAGGCTGGGGAGCCTGATGTGGGGCTCAGAACTCTCTCTCCTGTGGGAGTAACTCTGCAATATAATTATGATCCATTTTGTGGGTCACACACTTGGTGGGTATGGAACTTTATTATATCATGAAAGTGTTCCTCCTACTGTCTTGTTGTTGTTTCTTCTTTGTCTTTGAGTGTAGAATATCTTCTTTTGGTAGGTTTGAGTCTTTTTTGTTGATGGCTGTTCAGCAGTTAGTTGTGATTTTGGTGTTTTCGTGACAGGAAGTGAGCTCAAGTCCTCTACTCCTCCATCTTGTCTCTTGTCCCTCTATCATGTGTCTTTTGTTTATAAACTAAATCCTAAGCATTTTGGTTTTTTGATGCTATTATAAATTCTTTCCATTTTTCAATTGTTTTCACACTAGCATATATAATACAACTGATTTATGCATATTTATATGGTTTGATCTTGCTAAATTCATTTATTCTAGTTGTTAGATTCCTTAGGATTTTCTATATAAACAATCATGTCATCTTCTAACAAAGACTATATATTTTTTAAACTTGTTACAATGAGGCTTTATGTTACTTGCAACAGTAATTAACCCAGTCTAATTATAGGAGTAGCACTAGTTTAATTTGATAAAGAACCAGTGCCAAACACAATGAAACTCATTGCAGTATTAGTTTCTAAAAATGCTTCTGATGAGGTGTTCAAAAATAGGGGATTAGTTCAATAAATTTATGGTACATAAACTTATGATGAAATATTATGCAGCCATTAAAAATCTTGTTCTTAGATGATCTTTAAGGGCATGGAAAAACGCTGATGTATTATGTGGGGAAAACAGAAAACCCAAATACAAAATAATCAGAATGAACCATTATGTTGTATTCAAAAACAATTTCAAAATCTTTGCCTTTATACATCAAAGGTAGACTCATGTGGGTCTACAGTCAGTCTGGAATTCAGTCTGATTGTGTCCTACCATTTTGTGACTCCAGCATTTGAGATAGATGGTTCCTGTAGTTGCTGCCATAGAGGAACAGAGATGAGAATAGCCAGAAAGTGATATAGTTAACTTCTCACATTTCATTTATGCAAACAAGTCCTATGGCCCTTTCCAAATGCAAGGGGCTAAGATGGTCACTTTATCACCAGGAGAAGAAAAGACCCCAATACTGGTGAACATCAGTCATGTCCTCTGCAGTATGATTCCAGTCTTTCATCCAATGTATTATAAAATTAATAATACTGTGCTGGACAGAAAATATATCTGTGACCACATTTGCACTACAGTCTACAAGCCTCCAATCCCTGACTTAGATGTAGAAATTTACACCAAATTAGTGTTCAAGATAAAAATTCTAGGTCAAGGTTTCTTTTGAAACAGACAAGTCTGTTCCCTATGTCTGTGAGTCTGTTTCTGTTTCATAGATAAGGTCATTTGTGGCATGTTTTAGATTCCACATATAAGTGATATCATATGATATTTGTCTTGCTCTTTCTGACTTCACTTAGTATGATCATCTCCAGGTCCATCCATGTTGCTATGAATGGCATTATTTCATTATTTTTATGGCTGAGTAATATTCCATTGTATATATGTACCCATTTATATTTACCCATTCATCTGTCAATGGACATTTAGGTTGTTTCCATGTCTTGGCCATTGTGAGTAGTGCTGCTATGAACATAGGGGTATATGTATCTTTTGAATTATAGTTTTGTCTGGATATATTCCCAGGAGTGGGATTGCTGGATCATATGGTAATTCTATTTTTAGTTTTCTGAGGAACCTCCATACTGTTTTCCATAGTGGCTGCACCAACTTACATTCCCACCAATGGTATAGGAGGGTTTCCTTTTCTCTACACACTCTCCAGCATTTGTTATTTGTAGACTTTTTTTTCCTTTATTTTTCTTTTATTGGGGTATAGTTGTTTTACAATGTTGTGTTAGTTTCTACTGTACAGTGAAGTGGAGTTCCCTGTGCTATACAGCAGTTTCTCATTAGTTATCAATTTTATACATATTAGTGTATATATGTCAATCCCAGTCTCCCAATTCATCCCACCCCACCCCTCTTTCCCCACTTGGTGTCCATACATTTGTTCTCTACATCTGTGTCTCTTTTTCTCCCTTGCAAACCGGTTCATCTGTACCATTTTTCTAGATTCCACATACTTGTGTTAATATACGATATTTATTTTTCTCTTTCTGACTTACTTCACTCTGTAAGACAGTCTCGAGGTCCATTCACGTCTCTACAAATGACCCAATTTCATTCCTTTCTATGGCTGAGTAATATTCCATTGTATATATGTACCACATGTTCTTTATCCATTCGTCTGTTGATGGACATTTAGGTTGCTTCCATGACCTGACTATTGTAAATAGTACTGCAATGAATATTGGGGTGCATGTGTCTTTTTGAATTATGGTTTTCTCTGGGTAAATTCCCAGTAGTGGGATTGCTCGGTCATATGGTAATTCTTATTTTTTATTTTTTTGCGTTACGCGGGCCTCTCACTGTTGTGGCCTCTCCCGTTGCGGAGCACAGGCTCCAGACGCACAGGCTCAGTGGCCATGGCTCATGGGCCCAGCCGCTCTGAGGCATGTGGGATCTTCCCGGACCGGGGCACGAACCCATGTCCCCTGCATCGGCAGGCAGACTCTCAACCACTGTGCCACCAGGGAAGCCCAATAATTCTAGTTTTAGTTTTTTAAGGAACCTCCATACTATCCTCCATAGTGGTTGTATCAATTTACATTCCCACCAACAGTGCAAGAGGGTTCCCTTTTCTCCACACCTTCTCCAGCATTTATTGTTTGTAGAGTTTTTAATGATGGCCATTCTGACTTGTGTGAGGTGGTACCTCATTGTAGTTTAGAATTGCATTTCTCTAATAATTGGTGACGTTGAGCATCTTTTCATGTGCCTGTTGGCCATCTGTACGTCTTCTTTGGAGAAATGTTTATGTAGGTCTTCTGCCCATTTTTTGATTGGGTGGTTTGGTTTCTTTTTGTTGAGTTGTGTGAGCTGTTTGTATATTTTGGTAATTAAGCCCTTGTCAGTCCCATCATTTGCAAATGTATTCTCCTGTTCCATAGGTTGTCTTTTCATTTTGTTTATGGTTTTCTTTGCTGTTCAAAAGCTTGTAAGTTTTATTAGGTCCCATTTGTTTATTTTTGTTTTTATTTCTATTGCCTTGGGAGACTGACCTAAGAAAACATTGGTACAATTTATGTCAGAGAATGTTTTGCCTATGATCTCTTCTAGGAGTTTTATGGTATCATGTCTTATGTTTAGGTCTTTAAGCTATTTTGAGTTTATTTTCATGCATGGTGTGAGGATGTGTTCTAACTTCATTGATTTACATGCATCTGTCCAACTTTCCCAGCACCACTTTCTGAAGAGACTGTCTTTTTCCCATTTTATATTCTTGCCTCCTTCATCGATTAATTGACTGTAGGTGTGTGGGTTTATTTCTGGGATCTCTATTATGTTCCATTGATCCGTATGTCTGGTTTTGTGCCAATACCACACTATTTTGATTACTGTAGCTTTGTAGTATGGTCTGAAGTCTGGGAGGGTTATGCCTCCTGCTTTGTTCTCTTTGTTTTTTTTCCTCAGGATTGCTTCAGCAATCCTGTGTCTTTTATGTTTCCATATAAATTTTAGGATTATTTGTTTTAGTTCTGTGTAAAATGTCATGGGTAATTTGATAAAGATTGCATTAAATCTGTAGATTGCTTTAGGTAGTATGGTCATTTTGACAATATTCTTCCAATCCAAGAGCATGGGATATCATTCCATTTCTTTGAATTATTTTTAGTTTCCTTTATTAATGTTTTATAGTTCTCAGCATGTTAATTCTTTCACCTCCTCGTCATGTTTATTTTTAATTTTTTTTTTTTTTGGTGTGACTTTAAAACGTATTGTTTTTTTGTATTCCCTTTCTGATATTTCAGTGTTATTGTAAAGAAATGAAACTGATTTCTCTACATTAATCTTGTATCCTGCTACCTTGCTGAATTCATTTGTCAGTTCTAGTAGTTTTTGTGTGTAGTCTTTAGGGTTTTCTACATATAATATCATGTCATCTGCATATAGTGACAATTTTATCTATTCCCTTCCAATTTGGATACTTTTTATTACTTTCTTTTGTCCAACTGCTGTGGTTAGGATTTTCAATACTATGTTGAATAGAATTTGTGAGAGTGGATAGCCTTGTCTTGTTCCAGATTTTGGTAGGAAGGCTTTCAGCTTTTCACCATTGAGTATTATATTGGCTGTGGGTTTGTCATAAATAGCTTTTAATATGTTGAGATAATGTTCCCTGTATATCCACTTTGGTAAGAGGTTTTATCATGAATAGATGTTGAATTTTGTCACTTGTCTGACTGCTGTGGTTAGGACTTTCAATACTATGTTGAATAGAATTTGTGAGAGTGGATAGCCTTGTCTTGTTCCAGATTTTGGTAGGAAGGCTTTCAGCTTTTCACCATTGAGTATTATATTGGCTGTGGGTTTGTCATAAATAGCTTTTAATATGTTGAGATAATGTTCCCTGTATATCCACTTTGGTAAGAGGTTTTATCATGAATAGATGTTGAATTTTGTCAAGTGCTTTTTCTGCATCTATTGAGATGATCAAGTGGTTTTTGTCTTTTCTTTTGTTGATGTGGTGTATCACTTTGATTTTTTTTTTTTTTTTTTTTTTTGTGGTACGCGGGCCTCTCACTGTTGTGGACTCTCTCGTTGTGGAGCACAGGCTCTGGACGCACAGGCTCAGCGGCCATGGCTCATGGGCCTAGCCGCTCCACGGCATGTGGGATCTTCCCAGACCGGGGCACGAACCTGTTTCCCCTGCATTGGCAGGTGGACTCTCAACCACTGCGCCACCAGGGAAGCCCTATCACTTTGATTTTGCATATGTTGAGCCATCCTTGTAAACTTGGGATGAATCTAACTTAGTTGTGGTGAATGATCTTTTTTATGTGTTGTTGGATTTGGTTTGCTAGTATTTTGTTGAGAATTTTCGCATCTATATTCATCAAAGATACTGGCTTGTAATTTTCTTTTTTTTGGTGGTATCTTTGTCTGGTTTTGGTATCAGGGTGATATTGGCTTCATAGAATGTCATTGGGAGTGTTCCCTCCTCTTCAATCTTTTGGAATAGTTTGAGAATGATTGGTAAGTGTTCTTCTTTTATGTTTGGTAGAATTCTCCTGTGAAGCCATGTGGTCCTGAACTTTTGTTTGTAGGGAGTTTTTCCATTACAATTTCTATTTCACTTCTAGTGATCGGTCTGTTCAAATTATCTATTTTTTCTTGATTCAGTTTTGTGGGCTGCCTCTTTCTAGAAAGTTGTCCATTTCTTCTAGATTGTCAAAATTGTTGGCATATAATTCTTCATAGTGTTCTTTTATGTTTTTTTTGTATTTCTGCAGTATTGGTTAATATTTCTCCTTTTTCATTTCTTATTTTTGTTTATTTGGGTTCTTTTTCTCTTTTTCTTGGTGAGTGTGGCCAGAGGTTTGTCAATTTTGTTTACCCTTTCAAGGAACCAGTTCTTAGTATTATTGATTTTTTAATATATATTTTTAATCTCTATTTCCTCTCTGTTCTTTATTATTTCCTTCCTTCTTCTTACTTAAGTTTTGTTTGTTCCTCTTTCTCTATTCTTTTATGTGGTAGGTTAGGTTGTTTGAAATTTTTCTTGTTTTTTTTAAGGAAGGCCTGTATCGCTATGAACTTCCCTTAAGAACTACTTTTTCTTCGTCCCATAGATTTTTGTCTAGCTGTGTTTTCATTGTCATTTGCCTCAAGGTATTTTTTAATTTCCTTTTTGATTTCCTCATTGACCCATTTGTGTTTTTAGTACCATATTGTTTAGTCTCCATGTAATCTGTTTTTTTCTGATTTCTTTTCCTGTGATTGATATCTAGTCTCATGGTGTTGTGGTCAGAGAAGATAATTGAAATAACTTCTGTACTCTTAAGTTTGTTGAGGTTTGTTTTGTGCCCTAGTATGTGGTCAGTACTAGAGAATGTTCCATGTACATTTGAAAAGAATGTATATTCTGGGTTTTTTTGATGTAATGTCCCAAAAATATCAATTAAGTCTAACTGTTCTATTGTATCATTTAGGATATCTGCTGTCTTATTGATTTTTCTGTCTAGAAGATCTGTCCATTAATGTGAGTGAGGTGTTAAAGTCTCCTACTGTTATTGTATTCCCATCAATTTCACACTTTATGTCTGTTAGTATTTGTTTTATGTATTTGTGTACTCCTATATTAGGTGCATATATGTTAACAAGGGTACAATCCTCATCTTGTATTGATCCTTTTATCATTATAAAGTGTCCTTTATCTTTCTTCATGGCCTTTGTTTTAAAGTCTATTTTGTCTGAAATGAGTATTGAGATCCCCCACTTTCTTGTCATTTCCTTTTGCATGAAATATCTTCTTCTACCCCCTCACTTTCAATCTATGTGTGTCCTTTGCACTAAAGTGGGTCTCTTTTAGGCAGTGTATTGTAGGTTCTTGTTTTTTATCCAATCTGCTATTCTTTCTTTTGATTGGAGCATTTAGTCCCTTGAGATTTAAGGCAAGTATTGACATATGTATTTATTGCCATTTTAAACCTTGTTTTTCAGTTGATTCTATGTTTCTTTTTTGTTCCTTTCCTTTTCATTTTGTTTGCCTTTTTGTGGTTTGATGATTTCCATTTATTTTATGCTTGTGTTCTCTTCTTTTTGGTTTTTGTGAATCTATTGTATGTTTTTGATTTGTGGTTATCCTGTTTTTCAAGTATGTTAACCCCTTTCTATATCTGTTTGCTTTAGACAGATAGTCATATAGGCTCAGACACATTCTTTAAAAAAAAGAATCTACATTTTCTTACTCTCCTTCCCAACATTTCATGATTTTGATGTCCTGTTTTACATCTTCATGTTTATCCTTTTGCTGTTCCTTGTGTTTATTATCGCTTTCACAAATAAATTTGTTTCTTTTTGATCTGTATACTCACTTAAGTGATTTACTTTCCAATTGTGATATCCTCTTTCCTGTATCTTCTTGCTTCTTTTCTATTTAGAGAAGAACTTTCAATATTTATTTTAGGATAGGTTTAGTATTCTTTTAGTTTTTACTTGTCTAAGAAATTCTTTCTCCTTCTATTCTAAATGATAATCTTTCTGGGTAGAGTATTCTAGGTTGCAGATTTTTCCTTTCAAGATTTGAATATATTTTGCCACTACCTTCTGACCAGTAGTGTTTCTGTAGAGAAATCAGGTGATGGCCTTATGGGGGTTCCCTTGTAATTAACTCTTTGTTTTTCTCTTGCTGCCTTTAGAATCCTCTCTTTAACTTTTGCCATTTTTATTATATGTCTTGGTGTAGGTCTGTTTAGGTTCATCTTGTTTGGGACCCTCTGTGCTTCCTGTATCTGGACATCTGTTTCCTTCTCTAGGTTTGGGAAGTTTTCAGCCATAATTTCTTCAAATACACTTTCAATCCCCCTTTCTCTTTCTTCTTCTTCTGGAATCCCTGTTATGCATAGATTGGCATGCTTTATATTATCCCATAAGTCTCTTATATTGCTTCCTTTTTTTTTTTTTTTTTTTTTTTTTTGCGGTACGCGGGCCTCTCACTGTTGTGGCCTCTCCCTTTGTGGAGCACAGGCTCCAGACGCGCAGGCTCAGCGGCCATGGCTCACGGGCCCAGCTGCTCCGGGATCTTCCCAGACTGGGGCACGAACCCGTGTCCCCTGCATCGGCAGGCGGACTCTCAACCACTGCGCCACCAGGGAAGCCCATTGCTTCCTTTTTTAAAATCTGGCTTTCTCTCTGCTGTTCTGATTGGGTGATTTCCATTATTCTATCTTCCAGATCACTTATTCATTCTTCATTATTCATTCTGCTATTCATTGCCTTTAGCTCAGGTTTCATCTTGGCAAATGATTTTTCTAATTTTTCTTGTCTCCTCATAGTTTCTAGTTCTTTTTTTTTTTTTTTACAGTAACCTGCATTTCTATCAACAGCTTTTTTAAATTCCTTCATTATTTTCATTACTTCCCTTTTGAACCCAGTGTCTGTTAGACTGAATAGGTCTGTTTCATTATTTGTTCCTTCAGGGGAATTCTCTTGGTCTTTTAAGTGGGAGTGGTTCCTCTCCTCCTTCATTTTACCTACATTTCTCCTACTCTGTAAGTTTAGGAGAAACAATTTTCTACTGTAGTCTTGAAAGACTATCTGGGTTTTATATGAGTCAAATAAGCCTGTTAAATGGGACTGTGTTAAGAGCTACCACTCCTGTATCTCTAAAGTCTTTGATGGTGGACCTCTACATGTTGGAACTGGACAAAAAAACCATCATGAGTCCCACTAGACTGATGGAAAGATGGATTCAGTCCAAAACTCCATGCATCATATAATTTCCATAAGTCACCACTCTGAATTGCCAGATGGTCCACTAGTCAATCTCCAGGGCTTAACATCAGTTCAGAGGCAGAATCTTATAAACTATGGAAGATCTAGGTATTCTTTTTCCTGGGTATTTCCTTTCCTCTGGGGAAGGCCTGGAGGAAAATTCATAATATATACCTGTGGCTGCATTGTAGGGGCCTTTCTCAAAGGATACAACCTACTCTGGGTCTGTGAACCAGTTTTTGTCTGGGAAATGGATATGAGGCCATGAAAACCCATGACAGTGACTTATATTAAGATTCTGTCCCCCAGAACCAGAATGTTAAGTACATCTGATAAGCTGTCCATTTATTTCATTTCTAGGAATCCCATCATTAAATTAGCCATTGTCACAGGTTCTGTGGGTCAAAATACTTCCATTTCACAAAAGACACCATTGCTAATTTTAGAAACTGTGTTGTCTCTAATGGTTGAGTGCTACCACACAGCCCCTGGACTACTCCTGGTACCAATTACTATGTCAATCCAAGCCTGTCAAGAAATAATTAGAACATTCAGAAGGGTCAATGGGAGAGTTAAAGGAATGGCCTCTGCAGAGATGTGGGTTGGGTTGCAGGAGTCCACAAGGCATGGTGAAACATCCCAGGACTAGTAAGAGTGGAGAGCTGCTACCTGCATATTCCCTGCAGCACAAGGCCTGAAGGGCAATAGGAGGGAATAGTTTCCAGAAACTGCAGGGTGGGGGCATCTAACAGAAGCTGTGTTCTTTGGTAGAGAAGTGTGTCTACTGACAAGGCAATAGGGAGGATGCCAAGAGAGTGGATGTGCTGAGCTTCTCCCTCTTCCCCACCAACACCTCTTTAGATTTCTTTCTTTCTTCTTTTTTATTTTTTTACATCTTTATTGGAGTATAATTACTTTACAATGTTGTGTTAGTTTCTGCTGTATAACAAAGTGAATCAGCTATACATATACATATATCCCCATATCACCTCTCTCTTGCGTCTCCCTCCTTTCCACCCTCCCTATCCCACCCCTCTAGGTGGTCACAAAGCACCAAGCTGATCTCCCTGTGCTATGCAGCTGCTTCCCACTAGCTATCTATTTTACATTTGGTAGTGTATATATGTCAATGCTACTGTCTCACTTTGTCCCAGCTTCCCCTTCCCCCACCACCAGTGTCCTCATAGTCCATTCTCTACATCTGTCTTTATTCCCATCCCACCACTAGGTTCATCAAAGCCCTTTTTTTTTTTTTTTTTAGATTCCATATATATGCGTTAGCATACAGTATTTGTTTTTCTCTTTCTGACTTACTTCACTCTGTATGACAGACTCTAGGTCCAACCACCTCACTACAAATAACTCAATTTTGTTTCTTTTTATGGCTGAGTAATATTCCATTGTATATATGTGCCACATCTTCTTTATCCATTCATCTGTTGATGGACACTTAGGTTGCTTCCATGTCCTGGCTATTGTAAATAGTGCTGCAGTGAACATTGTGGTACATGTCTCTTTTTGACTTATGGTTTTCTCAGGGTATATGCCCAGTAGTGGGATTGCTGGGTCATATGGTAGTTCTATTTTTAGTTTTTTAAGGAACCTCCATACAGGGCTCCGCAGTGTCTGTATCAGTATACATTCCCACCAACAATGCAAGAGGGTTCCCTTTCCTCCATACCCTCTCCAGAATTTATTGTTTGTAGATTTTTTGATGATGGCCATTCTGACTGGTGTGAGGTGATACCTCACTGTGGTTTTGATTTGCATTTCTCTAATGATTAGTGATGTTGAGCATCCTTTCATGTGTTTGTTGGCATCTTTAGATTTCTTAAAGGTCCCTCCCACTGGCTGAACCCAGCCAATTGCCAGAGAGCAAGCAAGCCCCCCTCCCCACACAGAGCAGGCTGGAAAAGGTTGATCAGAGTGCCCCACAGAGAGAGACCCAGCAAAGGAGCAGAGAACAAACACTGGATACAATCCAGCACACATTCAAGAGCCAAACTATAACTATGAAGAAAGGGAAATTCCCTAACTTGAGTATGTCTAGCAGAAAACAAAAGCAAAGTTACACCTATTTGCGAAACATTAGACTTGCCCCTTAGAAGCATCAATTTATATAAACTCTTAAAAACACATATGCACATTTATGGGTCAAACTGTCTTCCAATAGTTTATTCTAAAGTAATAATTACACCCACAAAATTGATAGTTCATTTTTGCTCATTGTAGGATTCTTTATTAATGAAAAAACCACATCATGTGCTCAATAATTAGATGTTGATTAAATAAAGCATGGCCTAGCCATACAGTGGAATGCTGTCCAAAGAAAAACATTTCTTCTTTCTGTTGTTTTTCAGGTTTAAATTTGATTAGCTTTTCCTGTGCATCCAACTGTAGATAAGGCACTATCAGTCATTTTCTCAAAGTTCCATTTATTCTTCATTATTCTGCTTGGTTTAACATCAGGGATGTGTTTTTCAGTTAAAACACCTTTATGAAAGGACTAGTCTTAGAAAGACATCAAGATAGCTACTGTAGGATGTACAAAATGATTAAGATATACTCTCTCCCAACAAGGGACTCCCAGGTGAACAGGGTGAAGAAGACACATGTATTACAGCCCACAATGTGGTAATTTGCCATAGGGAGTAAAAGTATTCCAGGAGCATAAGGGGACAGATCTTTCTTTTGTCTAAAGTTGTAAGGAAGTCTTCATGGAGGAAGAGTTTCCTGCTCTGCATCTCGATAATGAGGAGGATTTGACAGGTGGGCATAAGCAAAGGACATCAGAGGAGACAGAGATGGGGATGCAGACTGTATTCAAGAATGGTTTAGCAGTACTGCTCTTCAGTTTAATTATGGGTTAATAGGGTTTTATTGACTAGTCTGTGACCTTAGCCATCATCGTTTCTATCAAAAGGAAAGGTTCTATTTTTTTTTAATACAATGCACTTTCAAGTGAAAATCTCTTCAGAAATTAGGGATTAAAAAAATCTGCGTCTTTTGTGAGCACAGTTTAAATCTGCCAATAATAATAATGCTGATTTTCCTCAATATCCGGCTTGCTGTTAGATTTTATTGGCTCATTTCTAAAGGTGGGTGCCTCCTTACTGATTATGTCAGATTTGGTCACGGAATGTGTTTCTCCCTGGGATCATCCCCATGGGGCCAGTGGTTCCTTATCAGCAACATGTCATTTTATTTGGGGTTGATTATATGTGTTTAACAAGGCATTCAGTTGGAAATATACCTCATAATTTTAATTTTTGATCACTCCTGGCAGAGGGTGTTCCTTTTACCGTATGGAATACAGATGTGAAGAGGATTGACAGGACTGTTTGGGGCTGACAGAGGAGGGGGGTACTCTGAGTTTGTCTAAATGTTTGAATATGACAGCTGTTGGCTACAGGCAAGTTAGGATATAAGGGCAGTAAACACTGAGACATGGAAACATACTGGAATGAAAGGGCCTTCAGGAAAAACAGCATTTGGAACCTGGCATTTCTCGGGAGGCACAAATGGGATAATTTGTACTCTTCTCAGCAGCCGAGGGCTTGGGGGCTACGTAGAAAATGCAGAAATGAAGCAGGTGCTGCTTTTCCACAGTTGTTGCCCTGAATCTGCCAAGCAGAGGCCAGGAGTAATGACCACCTTTTGTAGTTAGTCATCCCAGGCTGCCCTGCTGCAGGTCTGTGTCCTGGATCTTGATTGTGACTTTTGACCCACTGCCTAGGATGGATCAGCCTTGGGAGGGAGGTGGTGGTTTTCTGAAATATGACGAGGGGAGGGGGGCCAGGTATAAAGCTACCGGGTTGGAAATAGGGCAATTGCTCCTTTTGTGCAGTCAGTGGGAGGCTTGGCCAGGCACTCCAGCATCATGGGCACTAAAAGCGTGAATATGTGCTGTCAGTGGTCACAAATGTTTGTCAGCCATGCTCACTCACTGTGCCCGTTCTGCCCCAGTCCTCAGGGTGCCCCAGCCAGGCAGGATGGAATTCCTGGAGTTGGCAGAAAGCTGGCCCTCTAGACCTGCCATCACCTGATCCCAATAGGACTTTCCAATCTGCCTTCCTTTGGTTCCAACATCTGATTCATTTCAGGCGCAACCCAACTGAACTTCTTTCTCTTTCTCATGTTTCCTTCCTCCCTACCTTGGGTCTTTCGGTTCCCTTTACCCTGGAATCCAAATCTTACCTCTCCTTCAAATGCCCCCTCCTCCACAAATCCATCTATAGCCTTCCCAGCTGGGAGGGAGGGCACCTATTCCAGTGGCTACATCTCTTGGCTCTTTATGTGCATGTATTTTGAGGCACCGATTGTGTCATTTGGGTGGACTTCTCTCACCAGTGGACTGACAGGTTCCCAAGAGCAAAGTGGCTTGCTACCAGCCCTTGCACAATGCCTAACAGAAAATCAGCCCTAACTGTGTGTTCAGGGTACAATGACCTGTTTTCCCCCTAAAAGAGTTCATGCTTCTTACTCTCTTTAAGGCCCCTTTTGTGGATTTCCACAGCTGACTTTAATTGGCCAGTTTTTTGTGAACCCTAGGGCTCAGAGAGCAATAAAGGAGATGAGAGGAAGAAGGTTTGTACTAAAAATCTGCTTTGAGCTAGATCCCAATATGATCTCATTGTCTCAATCACTTTGCAAGAAAGGTCTAAGCAATCCTTCCACTTTTGTATATTAATTCCATAGAACCTATTGTTTTGTACATTGATAACCTTAGCAGCCTTTTATGCATCCAGTTATATAAATTATCTGATGAATAAACATTTGTATCTATCATGCTGAGGTCACAGCCACCAGCCAAATGTCTCTGAGCAGAGAGTGGGTAGGTTTAAGGGTCTGGAGGTTGCCTCCCCTCCCTTGGGTTCCACCCCAGTTCCTACATGGCCTCCACAGGACAGGATCTTTCCAGAATAAGAGATAGCTCCAGGCATCCCGTAGGTACTAGATGCTCTGAGAGGAAAGGAATCCAAGAGAAAATAGAAGATTCCGAAGGAGAGGCCAATGAAAGGAATGCCAACAGTCAAGTCCAAGAGAACGTGACTACAGGCTGGACTTTGTCAAGCTCACTGAATTTACAGGGAAAGCTCCATAAGCAATGACAGTGACCTAATCATGACCTAGGCTCTGACCGACATCAGCTCCCTTCGTCCTCCCTAAGATTAACAGGTGGGGGAGTCAGGCAGATTTGAAGTGCACTACCAAGACAGCATGGCTTATAAAGCCCTTTATAATCCCTGCTGCACACCCCCCTCCCATTCTGTTTATTCCCCCAGAGTTCTCTCTTATCCCTTTGCTCTTGTCCTGGCTGTTCTTTCTAGAAAGTTCTTCCCCTTCCACTCCCCCACTCGCCCTCACCTTTGCCAGGTTAACTTCTACCTGTGCTTCCTTTCTCAGCTTAGACATTGTTTCTTCCAGAAAGTCCTCTGTCCTTCTTTAACTCCTCACGTTGACCTCATGAAGGGCCTTCTCACATTCCACTGAACCTGCCTCTTTACTTCTGTCTGTGAATCTGGACCTCGAGCTCCTTGAGGGTGGGTGCTGTGTCTCACGCACCACTTACCTCTAGCACCTGGCATGCTATTTGCACACAGAAGGCACTCAAGGAGTAGTTGTTGAATGAATGAGTGAATAAATGAATGAATTCCTGGGTCCCTTTGCATACATTAGGGGAATGGTTTGCCATGTGACAGTCTGAACCATTAGAGAAAATTATTTGGAGACTGGCATGAACACATTTTAACATCTCAATGGGGTTCACAGTGTGAAAAAGAGTTCAGTTACACCAAGATTACTGGCAAAATTCCTATGACTTAGCATGAAAGGACCTTTTGTTTTCCAATGAGACCCTGAAAAGAGTCACCAAATGGCACCTTGGCTGATAGACACGTGGCCCTCCTTGGGCATGGTTGGTTAAAAACAGGATTACTGCTCTCTGCAAGTGAGTGCATCCTGAGCCCCCAATCTGTAGTCATATGAAGTTGCTATGTTACATAGTTGATGGGCACAGAGCCATGTTAACCAGTGCCTATGGGAGTGAGGCTGCCAGGGACAAGACGCCGGTTCACAGGCGTTGTGACCTCTCCTGAGGCCCTGAGAAGTAGAGCGTGCTCCTCCACTGGGCTCTTATCCAAGTGAAGAGAGCAGTGAGCTCCCTGTCACACTGCCCTCAGGTGGGAGTCCAGGCTTAGGCATGGGGTGGCTGAGAGAGGCCAGGATATGTCCCCAGAGCTCCTCAACGAGAGAAACAAGCCAAAGAGCAAGCTGTTGTTCAATTTCATTTTAAGTAAAGATGAGTCCCCCAAATTTCAGGTGCTTCTTTGAGAAATCTCCTGTGCATATATGAAGGGCAATGCTACTGACACAAACATTCATTTTCTCATTATATTTTGCATTTGTTTCATTCTAAAACCACACAATACATTTGGCAGTTAGAGAATACCCCTCCTCCATTGCTCTAAATCCCAATGAAAACTATCACTGTTAAGGCACTGACTTCTATTTTTTAACAGGTAGATATTTTAGCATAATTGTAATTAGAGAGTAATAATTTCTTTTTACTCAATGTTATCAGCATTAAAATAAAATAATTTTAAAAGTTATAATTTACAAAATGGTTCATTTTTCATGATAAGTTTAGTGCATACTTATTAAACAATGATTAGGGGGAAAAGTGAAAATTTGAAAGAATACTACAAACACAAATGCCTACATTTTGAGATGTTTTTCTTTCAGGTGCTTCTTGGGCATGGAATTTCAAAAATGCAGCAGTAATTAAGCTGTAGATGCAATGTTGTATCCCTTTTTTCTCTTTTAACCTAACCTAGAAAATGTTTATTGCCATAATACAATAATTATCCTCTGGTATTCACAGACATAATTTTTAATGGCTATATGATGTTTTGTTGACTAAATGCTGGGCAATAAGTTGTTGACAATCTGTCACTTTCTAAATAATTACAATGAATATCTCTTATTTTCTTAGGGTTATTTCATTATACCATATAAGATTTTAAAATTATGATGATTATTATAATTTGCCTTTGTTCCCCCAATTCTGAAGCATCAGCTCTTTCTCAGGAGATGGGGCATCTGTCCTTTGAAATACAACAAACCTTTATAGGACATCCACTGGGCTGGAGTCGGGAGATGTTAGACCTTCTTAAATCTGAGGGCATTTACATTGAAGGGCTAGGGCCTGTGGGATTGGATCTGCCAGGCTTTGTGTGCTTGTACGTGCCCAGTGGAGATGCCTCTCTGCAAAGGACAGAGCCTAGCTTACAGCTCCATTGGTGACAAAGGGCGATGATGGTGACTTGGTACTGCACTTCCTGCACTACGGAGACAATATTCCCTAGCTCAACACCTTGAGGTTGATAAAGCCAGGATTCATTTTCAAAATATTTTAAAACCTTTTAGGAGCACAGTGGGACATAAATAAAAAACAAAACAAATGGTGAATATATGGACATATCCACCTTGCTGAATCTGTGAGGATGTCTAACCTTCAACATACTCACCCATTTGTTCATTTATGCCTACATTTTAAATCATTGCATCCCCTGTCCTTCTTAATCTCATTCCTTTTTCAATTCAAATCAATGTGTTTATCTCTAAAAGCCAACAGCCTCCTTGTATAACTGAAAAAGGTCAGGGAATTAGGAGAGCTGCTGCTTCTGGAACTGCAGCCTAGGAAGAAAGGGGTGATTTGAAGGGGGATAATCTTTTACTCTCAATTAAATTTGGCAAATAGAGAAATCCCCCAATTTCTCTTTAGTACTAATTCCTTCAAGCAATCTCTATTGTACATTTCCTTCTAAATTTTAACATGTACCTTACTGATAACGAAAAATCATGCTGTACTAGCTTATTATCCTGCTTTTCCTGCTCTTGTAACAGTTAATTTCTTTTATTTTTAACTTAAGTCTGTAGACCAATAATTCTCAAAATGTGATCCCTGCACCAGCAGCATCAGTACCACCTGGGAACTTGTTAGAAATGCAAATTTTGGATCCCACCCAGATCCACTAACTCAAAGCTCTGGGGGTGAGGCCTATTCATTTGTGGTTTAACAAGCCTTCCAGGTGATCCTGATGCGCCCAGTTCAAGAAGCAGTGCTTTAGGCTGTTGTATTAAGCACCTCCAATGTGGCAGTCTTTAAACCCTTGCTACCCAAATTGTGGCCCTTGGACCAGCGGCATTGGCATCACCTGGGAGCTTGTTAGGAAGGCAGAACCTGAGGCTCTACCCTAGATATACTGCATGCAAATCAGCTTCTTAAGAGCTAATCAGCATCACCTGACGCTTGTTAAAAGGCAGATTGCGATGAGGTAGGTTTGGAGTGACTCGCCAGAGTCTGCATTGCTAGTGAGCTTAAGGTGATGTGGGCGTTGTTGGTTTGTGGACCACACTGAAAACGCTTTATTGGGCACTTTTAATACCTTTTAAAAACACCTAATGAGCTTTAAAAATACATATACCAGGTGCTTTATATAAGCATAAGTTATGCGCTAACCATAGCACTAATAATAGCTCCCTTTTATAGGTGAGAAAAAATGAGGCCAAAAGAGGAGAAGTGACTTGCTCAAGGTTGCCCAGCTAGTTCCTGCAGAAGCCAAGTAAAAGGTATATGACTCTTAACCTGCCTTCTACTTTATGGTTTTGACTGTTGAATAACTCTAGAACACACTCAGAAGTAGTAATAATAATGAAGCAAGCCCAAATCCAATCTCCTGGAGCCATCACCTTCTATTCTCTTAACATACCTAGCATCTGTATCTCTATCTCTATTTTTGACTGTCCTAATTTTTATATTGATCACATGTTTACATTATAGCAATAGAGGATGTTATTATTGATGCCTACAGGTAACATTGGTAACAAGTCTCACATCTCATATAGCATTCCTCCCAGAGACTATGTTTTAGCTCTAGTTTTTTGAGCTTTGCTAAAATTTTACCATACAATTACCACTTTCTTCTTAAACATGTGAATCTAAAACTATTAGCTGCCTTACGAGATGTGACTTCGCTTTGAATGTGAAATTTTTCCAGAACACTACATTTCTAGCCCCACCCAGTGCTGCCAATTCCTCATGTTAAACCCTTTGAAGGATAACAAATACACCTGACACTGCTAATCTGTCTGGCATCTTTTTGTGTCCTGGAAGGAAAGCATATCATTTTCTAAAGCAGGTGAGGGGAGGAAAAGGGAAAAGAATATGGTTTGAGCTGCTTCTTGGTGTCTCATTTTGGAGTTAGCGGAATATACATGTGTTTGAAGGCTTCTCTTCACTGTGAACCAGGCTTTGTGTGGAGCCCAGAGTAAGGTATCGTGAACCAGTAGGAAGATGAGCTTGAGGCACAGGCAGTCTTCAAAGACCCGCTACATCACTGCTTTCTGTCCAGCTCTCTCAGCAGATGCTCAGTTTCTGAAAGGAATAGCTTTCATTCCACACCTGTTACTGATGTGTCAGTCAGCTGCACACAGAGTCTGAAGCTATTACCAAGGGAAGGGAAAAGAAAAAAGCCCCTTTGCACTTTTAAATTACATTTCATGTTAAACGATCTCATTACTTCCAAAGTAAGATGAAATACAATATAATTTTAGCAAATGTCTGGGCTGCCTCTTCCTTTTCAATAGGGTGTGTTGGCGCTTAGGGGATGATGGATAAGTGGAGAGGAGAAGAGACCCAGCTTTCTCCATGTCATAAAGATCCGTCAATATACACTGATAAACAGAAATAGATCACCTCACCAACCTCTGAGGCAGGTTGTTGCATTTATCTAGACTGATAGATGAGGGGAGTCATAATACAAGCAATTTGAAAATCAGACTGAAGGGATGCATAAGAGGATTCTGTCTGACACAGCATCAAAAACCTGCTGCTTGTCTGGGAGAGAGGCTCCTTCCTTGGAGCTTACTGCACAGGGAAGGCAAATCCATCCTCTAATGGGCATCACACTGATTCACACACCGTGTGGCTGTGCAGATTCCTGCTGTCTGTACTTTAAAAATAGGGTCCATGTGACTTGTGGACATGGATCCTGTGGTTATTCCTATAAAAGGGAATGTGCGTTTCCTAAGAATTGGTAATGACCTCTCTCTTAGCATTATACCACCTAATTACCACTCAATTCAATTTATAATGGGCTGAGCAAGACAGAAATTTATTTGCCTTTGTACTTTAATCTGGACACTTCTGGTTAGTCACACTGAGTCCAACCAAATAAGGAAACCACACACTAAAGACCTGTTTCAGGGAAGCTGGAAAACTGTCCTGTTTCTTTACCCTGCTCCCTTGATTATGTTCTTTAACTTCAACTGGGTTATGAGTCATGAGGGCCGTGATCATATCTTAAGTCTCTTTGTTTCTTTGTAGCCTTCCCCACACCCTGCACATACACACGAAGTGCCTTGTCCCCAGTAAGTTCTCAAGATTAATTATTTAAATCTTCATAGAGAGGTCTGGTCATGTAAACATTCATTCAACAATTTTCAGTGGATTCTCATGCTCTAAAGAATAAAGATCTAACTCCTTAACATACCATCCTAACTCTATGCGGCTACCTCAATCCAAGTTTTTCACCTATTCTTTTCCCCTGTGAATGAGTCAAACCAAAGTCCCAAAGCTCTATAACGTTCTCTCATGATGACATTTCCCTCTAAAGAGAATGTTCATTCTCTCATCTATCAATATCCTACGCCCTTTTCAAAGCCCCGTTCTGACGCTGCCTTCTGCCTGAAGCCTTTCCATAACCCCCAGCCAGAGTTCCCATCCCCCTTACTTGTTTCCTCTGGAGGACTCCTTTCCACAATTGGCAACATGTATACTTACAGCCTTTACTTGTTTCCTCTGCCCAACACAGCATTGAGACTGTTCTGTTTTCACTGTGCTAAAGGTGTTAGAGAACCACTCTACCTGCTCTGAAGATATCAAGGGCAAATTTGTGAAAGGAAAGCAGGCAAACTGGGAGGGACTACTTTCTGCCATGGCAGTGGTAGGGTGGGAGGACTTGATGAGTTCCCAGCCCATTATGCAAAATAGGGAAGGTAGTAGAGAGAAGTAATCTCGGGCAGGATGGAAAAATGGGTCCATGTGAAGCTGAGAGGATTTCTTTGGGACCATCTGTGCGAAGGGCTCTCGGAAGTTTCAGTGTACTCAAGAATATAACAATAGAGTTTACTTTTGTTTGTTTCTCAGGTTTTATGAAGTTTATTATATGTAATATAGCAAAGGTGATACATGTAATATATTATAAATTATGAAACAATCATAAAGTAGACACTTATAAGTCCACTTCCCAACTTTAGACAGAGAGCCTTGCAAACTACATTGAAACTTTCCAATGCTGTCCTCCAATCCAATGTCCCAATCTGCCCCCACAACCTCATCACCCACCAGGTCCAACCAACTAGAGTAACCACTATTATTCTGAAATTTTTATCCTTCCATTGCTTTCATTATGGCTTTGTCACATATGGTTGTGTGTTTATATAGAACCTTTATTTCATTTTTCTTGTTTTATACTTTGCATAAAATGGTATCACACTCTTTGTATTCTTCTGTGACTTCTTTTTACACAAATTATATTTCAAAGGTTCATCCATGTTCATGAGTATAGTTTTTTCCCCAAAGATTTCTTTTTTAAAAAAAATTTTATATTGGAATATATTTGATTTATAATGTTGCATTGGTTTCAGGTGTACAGCAAAGTGATTTAGTTATACATATACATATACCTATTCTTTTTCAGATTATTTTCCCATATCGGTCATTAGAGTATTGAGTAGAGTTCCCTGTGCTATTCAGTAGGTCCTTGTTTATTATCTATTTTATATATATATATAGTAGTGTGTATATGTTAATCCCAACCTCCTAACTTATCCCTTCCCCCCACCCCAACCTTTCCCCTTTGGTAATCATAAGTTTGTTTTTGAAGCCTGTGAGTCTGTTTCTGTTTTGTGAATAAATTCATTTGTATCATTTTTTTTAAGATTCCACATATAAGTGATATCATATGATAGTTGTCTTTCTCTGTCTGGCTTACTTCAATTAGTATGATAATCTCTAGGTCCATCCACGTTGCTGCAGATGGCATTATTTCATTCTTTTTTATGGCTGAGTAATATGGTATTACTTCATTTTTTTTTCTTTCGGCTGCATGCAGGATCTTAGTTCCCTAACCAGGGATTGAACCTGCACCCCCTTCAGTGGAAGTGCAGAGTCTTAACCACTGGACCACCAGGGAATTCCCGTATTTCATTCATTTTTATGGCTGAGAAAAATATTCCATTGTATATATATATATATACCACATCTTCTTTATCAGTCATCTGTTGATGGACACCTAGGTTGCTTCCATGTCTTGGCTATCATAAATAGTGCTGCAATGAACATTAGGGTGCATATATCTTTTCGACTTATGGTTATCTCTGGATATATGCCTAGGAGTGGGATTGCTGGATCGTATAGTAGCTCTATTTTTTAGTTTTTAAAGGAACCTCCATACTGTTCTCCATAATGGTTGTACCAATTTACATTCCCACAAACAGTGTAGGAGGGTTCCATTTTCTCCACACCCTCTCCAGTTTTTATTGTTTGTAGACTTTTGATGATGGTCATTCTGACAAACATGAGGTGATACATCATATTATATTTAGTTTTGATATGCATTTATCAAATAATTAGTAATGTTGAGCATCTTTTCATGTGCCTGTTGGCCATCCATATGTCTTCTTTAGAGAAATGTCTATTTAGATCTTCTGACCATTTTGTGATTGGGTTGCTTGTTTTTTGATATTGAGCTGCATGAACTGTTTGTATATATTGGAGATTAATCCCTTGATGGTTGCATCATTTGCAAATACTTTCTCCCATTCTGAGGGATGTCTTTTTGTTTATGGTTTCCTTTGCTGTGCAAAAGTTTTTAAGTTTAATTAGGTTCCATTTCCTTATTTTTGTTTTTATTTTCATTACTTAGGAGGTGGATTGTAAAAGATCTTGCTGTGATTTATGTCAGAGTGTTCTGCCTATGTTTTCCCCTAAGAGTTTTATAGTATCTGGTCTTACATTATGTCTTTAGTCCATTTTGAGTTTATTTTTGTGTATGGTGTTAAAGAATGTTCTAATTTCATTCTTTTACATGTAACTGTCCAGTTTTCCCAGCACCATTTAGCGAAGAGACTGTCTTTTCTCCATTGTATATTCTTGCCTCCTTTATCATAGTTTAGGTGATCATAGGTGCGTGGGTTTATCTCTGGGCTTTCTATCCTGTTCCATTGATCTATATTTCTGTTTTTGTGCCAGTACCATACTGTTTTGATTACTGTAGCTTTGTAGCATACAAAATGTAGTCTGAAGTCAGGGAGCCTGACTTGTCCAGCTCTTTTTCTCCTTCTCAAGATTGCTTTGGCTATTTGAGGTCTTTTGTGTCTCCATAAAAAATTAAAAAATTTTATTCCAAATTTGCAATAAATGTCATTGGTAATTTGGTAGGGATTGCATTTAATCTGTAGATTACCTTGGGTAGTATAGTCATTTTGACAATATTGATTCTTCCAATCAAAGAACATGGTATATCTCTCCAACTGTTTGATTCATCTTTGTTTTCTTTACCAGTATCTTATAGTTTTCTGAGTACAGGTTTTTGTCTCCTTAGGTAGGGTTATTCCTAGGTATTTTATTCTTTTTGATGCGATGTTAAATGGGATTGTTTCCTTAATTTCTCTTTCTGATCTTTCATTGTTAGTGTATAGGAATGCAAGAGATTTCTGTGTTTTAATTTTGTATCCTGCAACTTCACCAAATTCATTGATTAGCTCTAGTAGTTTTCTGGTTGCATCTTTAGGATTCTCTATGTATAGTATCATGTCATCTGCAAACAGTGACAGTTTTACTTCTTTTCCAATTTGTATTCCTTTTATTTCTTTTTCTTCTCTGATTGCCGTGGCTAGGATTTCCAAAACTATGTTGAATAATAGTGGTGAGAGTGGACGTCCTCGTCTTATTCCCGATCTTAGAAGAAATGCTTTCAGTTTTTCACCATTGAGAATAATGCTAGCTGTAGGTTTGTCATATATGGCCTTTATTATGTTGCAGTAAGTTCCCTCTATGCCCACTTTCTGGAGAGTTTCTATCATAAATGGGTGTTGAATTTTGTCAAAAGCTTTTTCTGCATTTATTGAGATGATCGTATGTTTTTATTCTTCAGTTTGTGATGTGGTGTATCACACTGATTTATTTGCAGATATTGAAAAATCTTTCCATCCGTGGGATAAATCCCACTTGATCATGACGTGTGATACTTTTAATGTGTTGTTGGATTTTGTTTGTTAGTATTTTGTTGAGGATATTTACATCTATGTTCATCAGTGTCATTGGCCTGTAATTTTCTTTTTTGGTGATGTCTTCCTCTGGTTTTGGTATCAGGGTGATGGTGGTTCCATAGAATGTGTTTGGGAGTATTCTTTCCTCTGCAACTTTTTGGAAAAGTTTCAGAAGGTTAGGTGTTAATTTTTCTCTAAATGTTTGAGAGAATTCACCTGTGAAACCATCTGGTCCTGGACTTTTGTTTGTTGGAAGATTTTTAATCACAGTTTCAATTTCATTATTTGTGATTATTCTGTTCATATTTTCTGTCTCCTCCTGGTTCAGCCTTGGAAAGTTGTATCTTTCTAAGAATATGTCCATTTCTTCTAGGCTGTCCATTTTATTGGCATATGTTGCTTGTAGTTTCCTATGATCCTTTGTATTTCTGTGGTGTTCATTGTAACCTCTTTTTCATTTCTAACTTTATTGATTTCAGTCTTCTCCATTTTTTTCTTGATTTTGGCTAAGGGTGCATCAATTTTGTTTATCAATTTTGTTTAACTTCTAAAGAACCAGCTTTTAGTTCCATTGATCTTGCTATTGTTTTCCTTGTTTCTATTTCATTCATTTCCCCTCTGATCTTTAAGAATCGTTCCTTCTCCTAACTTTAGCTCACTTATTTTAATTTTTTTATTCTCTTCTGTGGCAGTGATTTCTATCATTCTGGCTTCTAGCTCACTTATACATTCCTCTGCCTCATTTATTCTGCTATTGATTCCTTCCAGTGTATTTTTCATTTCAGTTACTGTGTTATTCATCTGTTTGTTGTTTAAATTTTCTAGCTCTTTGTTAAACATTTCTTGTATCTTCTCATTCTTTGCCTCCATTGTTCTTCTGAGATCTTGGATCATCTTTTTTTTTTTAAACATCTTTATTGGAGTATAATTGCTTTAAAATTGTGTATTAGTTTCTGCTTTATAACAAAGTGAATCAGCTATACATATACATATATCCTCATATCTCTTCCCTCTGGCATCTCCTTCCTACCCACCCTCCCTATCCCACCCCTCTAGGTGGTCACAAAGCACTGAGCTGATCTCCCTGTGCTATGCGGCTGCTTCCCACTAGCTATCAGTTTTACATTTGGTAGTGTATATATGTCCATGTCACTCTCTCAGTTTGTCCCAGCTTACCCTTCCCCCTCCCCATGTCCTCAAGTCCATTTTCTAGTAGGTCTGCATCTTTATTCCCATCCTGCCCCTAGGTTCTTCATGACCATTTTTTCCCCCTTAGATTCCATATATATGTGTTAGCATATGGTATTTGTTTTTCTCTTTCTGACTTATTTCAGTCTGTATGACAGACTCTAGGTCCACCCACCTCACTACAAATAACTCAATTTCATTTCTTTTTATGGCTGAGTAATATTCTGTTTTATATATGTACCACATCTTCTTTATCCATTCATCTGTTGATGGGGATCATCTTTACTATCATTATTCTGAATTCTTTTTCAGGTAGATTGCCTATCTCTACTTAGTTGTTGTTCTGGGGGTTATATTGTTCCTTATTCTGGAACATATTCCTTTGCCATCTCATTTTGTCTAACCTTTTATGTTTGTGGCCCCACAGGCTGCAGAATTATAGCTCCTCTTACTTCTAGTGTCTGCCCCCATCTTGTTGTGGCTTCTTTTTATCTTTGGAAGGAGAATATCTTTTTTGGTATGTTCCATTCCTTTTTTGTCAATGGCTATTCAGCAGTTAGTTGTGATTTTGGTGTTTTCATGAGAGAAGGTGAGCTAGGTCCTTCTACTCTGCCATCTTGTCTGGGAATAAATGCTGGCTTTTTTTCTGACTGTAGTTTTCATTCATTTATTTGTATCTCTGCATAGTATTCCCCTTGTGACTATACTACACTTATCTGTCCATTTTCTTATTGATGGATAATTGGATTATTTCTATCTTATTATGAACAATGCTGCTACTATTATTCTTGGACATATCTACCTGGGCCTAAGTGCAAGATTCATTACCATACCTGTCTTTAATTTTTGTACATGGTATGAGGTAGGAATGAAATGACTTTTTCCTAGATTAGTAATAAATACTACCACTATTTATCAAATAATTCATTCTTCCCCCAGAGCTACATTAAACTTGTATATACATGTGAATCTGTTTATTGTTTTTTAAAATTATTTTCATCCATTTACCACAACCAGACTGTCATAAAAACTATGTATTTATAAAAAGTCTTGATATCTAATAAGAAAATCTACCAACTTGGTGGTTCTTTTCAAGTGTATCTTGATTACTCCTGGTTTTTTTCTTTTCCATATTCACTTAAAATTTGTATGTCAGAGGAATGATAGAAGATAAGGGACTAGATTTACTCTCCTACATTAATACTAGAAAATGGGTCATACTAAAAAATAATGATGGTTTTCAGATATTGGACAACAGAGAACATGGCACAGTGATTCCTGAGAAAGCAAGGTGAGCCCTTTAAGTACCTTAGTTCATTGCTTAAGGAAAGTTTTCAGGCTACAGCACAAGGAAGGGAAACTCAAACAGAATCTAGCAGTTTGTTCTTAGTTCAGAAAAACGAAGGAAGCTAGAATTTTGGAGGACAATCCAGGAGAGGAGGCAATTGAAGAGACAGAGATCCAAAGATCTTCTGATAGATCCTCTTGAGTCCTTGGTTGATTCCTGATCTGCAAATACATATAAGGAAACTACTGAGGCTGGGGAAAGAACCCCCATAAAAGAGTAAGATAAACATTTTCTAACCTCACACTGAAAAAAATACAAACACATCGAGGCTAAATAATACACCACTTAATAACCAAGAAACCACTGAAGAAATCAAAGAGGAAATCAAAAAATACCTAGAAAGAAATGAGAATGAAAACACGACAACCCAAAATCAATGTGATGCAGCAAAAGCAGTTCTAAGAGGGAAGTTTATAGCAATAAAATCTTACCTGAAAAAATAAGAAACATCTCAAATAAACAACCTAATAGTACACCTAAAACAATTAGAGAAAAAAGAAGAAAAAAAACCCAAAGTTAACAGAAGGAAAGAAATCATAAAAATCAGAGCAGAAATAAATGAAAAAGAAATGAAGGAAACAATAGCAAAGATCAATAAAACCAAAAGCTGGTTCTTTGAGAAGATAAACAAAATTGATAAACCATTAGCTAGACTCATCAAGAAAAAAAAGGAGAAGACTCGAATCAATAGAATTAGAAATGAAAAAGGAGATGTAACAAGTGACACTGCAGAAGTACAATGGATCCTGAGAGATTACTACAAGCAACTATATGTCAATAAAATGGACAACCTGGAAGAAATGGACAAACTCTTAGAACTGCACAACCTTCCAAGACTGAACCGAGAAGAAATAGAAAATATAAACAGACCAAACACAAGCACTGGAATTGAGGCTGTGATTAAAAATCTTCAACAAACAAAAGCCCAGGACCAGATGGCTTCACAGGAGAATTCTATCAAACATTTAGAGAAGAGCTAACACCTATCCTTCTCAAACTCTTCGAAAATATAGCAGAGGGAGAAACACTCCCAATGTCATTCTACGAGGTCACCAGCACCCGGATACCAAAGCCAGACAAAGACGTCACAAAGAAAGAAGGCTACAGGCCAAAGTCACTGATGAACATAGACGGAAAAATCCTCAGCAAAATACTAGCAAACAAAATCCAACTGCACATTAAAAGGATCATACACCATAATCAAGTAAGGTTTATCACAGGAATGCAAGGATTCTTCAGTATACACAAATCAATTTATGTGATAAACCATATTAACAAATTGAAGGAGAAAAAACATGATAACCTCAATAGATGAAGAAAAAGCTTTCAACAAATTCAGTACCTATTTATGATAAAAACCCTCCAGAAAGTAGGCATAGAGGGCACTTACCTCAACATAATTAAGGCCATATATGACAAACCCACAGCCAACATCGTTCGAAATGGTGAAAAACTGAAACCATTTCCTCTAAGATCGGGAACAAGACAAGGACATCCACTCTCACGACTATTATTCAACATAGTTTTCAAAGTTTTAGCCACAGCAATCAGAAAAGAAAAAGAAATAAGAGGAACCCAAATTAGAAAAGAAGTAAAACTGTCACTGTTTGCAGCAGACATGATACTAGATATAGAGAATCCTAAAGATGCTACCAGAAAACTAGTAGAGCCAATCAATGAATTTGGTAAAGTAGCAGGATACAAAATTAATGCACAGAAATCTCTGGCATTCTTATACACTACTGATGAAAAATCTGAGAGTGAAATTAAGAAAACACTCCCATTTACCATTGCAACAAAAAGAATAAAATATCTAGGAATAAACCTACCTAAGGAGACAAAAGACCTGTATGCAGAAAACTATAAGACAATGATGAAAGAAATTAAAGGTGATACAAACAGATGTAGAGATACACTATGTTTTTGGACTGGAAGAATCAACATTGTGAAAAAGACTATACTACCGAAAGCAATCTACAGATTCAATGCAATCCCTATGAAACTACCAATCGCATTTTACACAGAACTAGAAAAAAATTTTCACAATTTTATGGAGACAAAAAGGACCCTGAATAGCCAAAGCAATCTTGAGGAAGAAAAACGGAGCTCGAGGAATCAGGCTCCCTGACTCAGACTATACTACAAAGGTACAGTCATCAAGATGGTATGATACTGGCACAAAAACAGAAATATAGATCAATAGAACCAGGATAGAGAGCCCAGAGATAAACCCACGCACATATGGTCACCTTATTTTGATAAAGGAGGCAAGAATATACAATGGAGAAAAGACAGCCTCTTCAATAAATGGTGCTGGGAAAACTGGACAGCTACATGTGAAAGAATGAAATGTGAACACACCCTACCTGACTCAGACTATACTACAAAGGTACAGTCATCAAGATGGTATGATACTGGCACAAAAACAGAAATATAGATCAATAGAACCAGGATAGAGAGCCCAGAGATAAACCCACGCACATATGGTCACCTTATTTTGATAAAGGAGGCAAGAATATACAATGGAGAAAAGACAGCCTCTTCAATAAATGGTGCTGGGAAAACTGGACAGCTACATGTGAAAGAATGAAATTTGAACACTCCCTAACACTATACACAAAAATAAACTCAAAATGAATTAAAGACCTAAATGTAACTCCAGGCACTGTAAAACTCTTAGAGGAAAACATAGGCAAAACACTCTGTGACATAAATCACAGCAAGATCCTTTTTGACCCACCTCCTAGAGAAATGGAAATAAAAACAGAAATAAACAAATGGGACCTAATGAAACTTAAAAGTTTTTGCACAGCAGAGGAAACCATAAATAAGACGAAAAGACAGCCCTCAGAATGGGAGGAAATGTTTGCATATGAAGCAACTGACAAAGGACTAATCTCCAAAATTTACAAGCAGGTCATGCAGCTCAGTATCCAAAAAACAAACAACCCATTCCAAAAATGGGCAGAAGACCTAAATAGATATTTCTCCAAAGAAGATATACAGATTGCCAACAAACTCATGAAAGGAAGCTCAACATCACTAATCATTAGAGAAATGCAAATCAAAACTTCATTGAGGTATCACCTCACAACAATCAGAATGGCCATCATCAAAAAATCTACATACAGGGGCTTCCCTGGTGGCACAGTGGTTGAGAGTCCACCTGCCGATGCAGGGGACATGGGTTTGTGTCCCGGTCTGGGAAGACCCCACATGCCGTGGAGCGGCTAGGCCCGTGAGCCATGGCCGCTGAGCCTGCGCGTCCGGAGCCGTGCTCTGAAACGAGAGAGGCCACAACAGTGAGAGGCCCGTGAAAACCCCACATGCCGTGGAGCGGCTAGGCCCGTGAGCCATGGCCGCTGAGCCTGCGCGTCCGGAGCCGTGCTCTGAAACGAGAGAGGCCACAACAGTGAGAGGCCCGTGTACCGCAAAAAACAAAAAACCCCACAAAACTACATACAATAAATGCTGGAGAGCGTGTGGAGAAAAGGGAGCCCTCTTGCACTATTGGTGGGAATGTAAATTGATACAGCCACTATGGAGAATATATGGAGGTTCCTTAAAAAACTAAATATAGAACTGCCATATGACCCAGTAATCCCACTACTGGGCATATACCCTGAGAAAACCATAATTCAAAGCTATAAAAAGAAACGAAATTGAGTTATTTGTACTGAGGTAGATGGACCTCGCATCTGTCATACAGAGTGAAGTAAGTCAGAAAGAGAAATACAAATACTGTATGCTAACACATATATATGGAGACTAAAAAGAAAAAGGAAAAATTGGTTCTGAAGAACCTATGGTCAGGACACGAAAAAGGATGCAGACATAGCGGATGGACTTGAGGACATGGAGAGGGGGAAGGGTAAGCTGGGATGAGGTGAGACAGTGGCATGGACATATATACACTACCAAATGTAGAATAGATAGCTAGTGGGAACCAGCCGCATAGCACATGGTGATCAGCTCGGTGCTTTTTGACCATCTAGAGAGGTGGGATGGAGAGAGTGGGAGGGAGACGCACAAGGGAGGAGATATGGTGATATATGTATACGTATAGCTGATTCATTTTGTTATACAGCAGAAACTTACACAACATTGTAAAGCTATTATACTCCAGTAAATTTGTTAAAAAAAAAGCAGCCATGGAAAATAGACGTTACACACAAATGAACACAAATATGAATAATGGCAGATACCATCAGAAACAATGAAAGCCACAATACAGTGTAGTGACATTTTATAATACTGAAAGAAAAAAAATTCTTTGAAGAATTTTATAGTCTGAAATCAATATTTCAGAAAGAAATGTAAATCCTTTTCAGACATGAAAAACTAAAAGAATTATTGCCAGAAGTTTAGCACTAGAAAAAAGTTAAATGAATTTCTTCGGGCATACAGAAAATGATACCAGATGGATATTTGGTTCTATACAGGTAGATGAAGAGGATTAAAAGTGGTACATATATAGAAAAATATAAAATACTTTTTCCTAATCTTAAAATTTTTAAAAATTACAATTCACTCTCTAAAGCAAGAATCAAAGTCATACAAATGAATATACTTCTGTATATAAACATAAATATATATCTATTTGTATAATCTATAACATTTGTTAAATTAAAATGCATGACAGCAATAACACAATGGCCAACAGGGAAAATGGAAGAATATTTTTGCCATGTTCACACTATATGTGTGGTGACATATTATTTGTAAGAAAACTTTGGTAAGTAAAAAATGTATATTAAATGCCCTATGTAATCACTAAAAAAATTATAGTGAATAAATCTATTATAGAAATAAAGGGAAATATAAAAATGCTCACTTAATACAAAACAGTCAGAGAAAGATGGAGAAAGGAAGAAAGAACCTATGGGGCAAATAGAAAACAACTCTAAAGATGATAGATTTAAACCAAACAATATTAATAACCATATTAAATGTAAATGTTCTAAACATCCAAATTAAAAGCAGATTGTCAAGTTGAATGTAAAAAGCACAACTGAACTGTATGCTCTTTGCAACACACCTATTTAATTATAGAAACAGGATAGGTTAAAAACAAAAGAACTAGGGAATATCATGCCAGTACTAATCCAAAAAAAAGCTAGTGTCAATATCAATATTAAAGTAGATTTCAGAGCAACATATATTACCAGGGGTCATTTTATAATGATAAGGGAGTAAAATCATCAAGATGACATAAAATTCCTAAATGTGTGTGCATCTAATAACAGAGATTCAAATTGTATAAAGCAAATACTGAAGAACTAAAAGGAGAAATAGAAATGCATAATTTTAGTTAGAGATTTAAATGTTCTTCTTTCAATAATTAATAGAACTAGTTAACAGGAAATCAGTATAGATACAGCATACTTGAACAATATTATTACCTGACAATTATAGAATACTGTACCCAACAACAATATAATATACAATATTTTCAAGCGCACACAGAACATTTACCAATGTAGACCATTTTCTGTGCCATAAAACAAGTCTCAATAGATTTAAAAGCACTGAAATCATATACAGTATGTTTTCTGATCATAAAGTACTTAAGTTATCCAGTTAACAGAAAAACATTTATTTTTAATTTTTTTTAGTTTTTAATTTTTGACATCTTTATTGGAGTATAATTGCTTTACAAGGGTGTGTTAATTTCTGCTGTATAACAAAGTGAATCAGCTATACATATATATATATCCCTATATCTCCTCCCTCTTGCATCTCCCTCTCACCCTCCCTATCCCACCCCTCTAGGTGGTCACAAAGCACTGAGCAGATCTCCCTGTGCTATGTGGATGCTTCCCACTAGTGATCTGTTTTACATTTGGTAGTGTATATATGTCCATGCCACTCTCTCACTTCGTCCCAGCTTACCCTTCCCACTTCCTGTGTCCTCAAGTCCATTTTCTATGTCTACGTCTTTATACCTGTCCTGCCCCTACGTTCTTCAGAACCGAAAAACATTTTTAAATTCCCCCAGTGTTAGGAATTTCAACAACACTTCTAAATAACCACTGAGTCAAAGATAAAAATCACTAGGGAAAGTAGAAAATATTTTGAACAGAATGAAAATGAAAACACAAATTATTAAAACTTGTGGGGTTCACTGAAAAACAGAAAATAGAAGCAAATTTATAGCACTAAAGATTCACAATAATTTTTAAAAGGCTTTTCTAAAAACAATTTTTTATTTTTGCCTGCACTGGGTCTTAGTTATGGCACATGGGATCTTTCCTCTTGATGCGCGGGCTCTTTGTTGTGGCAGTGCAGGCTTCTCTCTAGTTGTGGCACGTGGGCTTCTTTCTAGTTGTGGCATGTGGGTTTTCTCTCTCCAGTTATGGCATCCAGCCTCCAGAGGGCATGGGCTCTGTAGTTTATGGCATGCGAGCTCTCTAGCTGAGGCACGCAGGCTCAGTAGTTGTGGCGCATGGGCTTAGTTGCCCCTCAACATGTGGGATCTTAGTTCCCCAACCAGGGATCGAACTTGCATCCTTTGCATTGGAAGGCAAATTCTTTACCACTGGACCAGCAGGGAAGCCTCTAAAAAGTCTTGAATCAGTGATCTGAGTTCTACCTTAAGAAACAAGAAAAAGAAGGGCAAATTAAACCCAAGCAAGCAGAATAAAGGACATTTTAAAGGTGAGAGTAGAATACACCCTTGTCCATAGCAGCATTATTTACAATAGTGAAAAGGTAGAAGCAACCCTAAGTGTCCACTGACAGATGAATGGATAAACAAAATGCTGTATATACATTCAGTGGAATATTATACAGCTTTAAAGAAAGGACATTCTGACCTAGGCTATAATGTGAATGAAACTTGAAGACATGCTAAGTGAAACAAGCCAGTCACAAAAGGCAAACAGTGTATGATTCTACTTATATGAGATACCCAGAGTAGTCAAATTCATAGAGATGGAAAGTAGAATGGTGACCGGGGGAAGAGGGAATGAAGAATTGTTGTTTAATGTGTATAGTTTCAGTTTTGTATGATAAAGAGCTCTGGTTATGATGGTAAATTTTAAGTTATGTATATTTTGCCACAATTAAAAATAACAATACAAAGATAAGCACAGAAACAGAGAACAAAAAATATGTTATAGAGAAAAATAATGGAAACCAAAGCTTGGTTCTTTGAGAAGAGCAATGAAACAGTTAAACTCTGGTGCCCAGGATTTCTCAACATCAGCACTAGTGAAACGTGGGGCTGGAATATTCTTTGTTGTTGGGGATGTCCTGTGCATTGCAGGATAGTTAGCAGCATTCCTAGCCTGTACTTATTAGATGCCAGCAACATTGACCCAGTTATGACAACCAAAAATGTCTTAAGACATTGCTAAATGCCCCCCAGAGAGGGTTAAATTACACCTGACTGAGAACCTGGTACAGCTAACAGATAATAATAAAAAGAAAGAAGATAAGAATTCCCACTCTCAGTAATGAGAGAAGAGCCATCACTAGAAACAGTAAAAGAAGACTTAAGAGTATATTATGAATAACTCTAAACATAGGGTATAAATTAGACAAGTGAATTGAACAAATTCCTGAAAGATCAAATCTCAGTTCCTGAAAGAAGAAACAAATCTCAAGAAGAAACAAGTACCATGATTTCTCTTAAATTTATTATTTTTATTTTTATTTATTTATTTATTTTAAACATCTTTATTGGAGTATAACTGTTTTACAATGGTGTGTTGGTTTCTGCTATATAACAAAGTGAATCAGTTATACATATACACATGTTCCCATATCTC
>NC_041224.1:82966576-82966805 GCF_002837175.3 Physeter macrocephalus
GGTGTGAGATGATATCTCATTGTAGTTTTGATTTGCATTTCTCTAATGATTAATGATGTTGAGCATTCTTTCATGTGTTTGTTGGCAATCTCTATATCTTCTTTGGAGAAATGTCTACTTAGTTCTTCTGCCCATTTTTGTATTGGGTTGTTTGTTTTTTTGTGATTGAGCTGCGTGAGTTGCTTATAAATTTTGGAGATTAAACCTTTGTCAGTTGCTTCATTTGCAA
>NC_041224.1:82970439-82976097 GCF_002837175.3 Physeter macrocephalus
GTACTAGTGCCTATGTTCTGGTGGATGAGGCTGGATCTTGTCTTTCTGGTGGGCAGGTCCACATCTGGTGGTGTGTTTTGGGATGTCGGTAGCCTTATTGTGATTTTAGGCAGCCTCTCTGCTAATGGATGGGGCTGTAGTCCTGTCTTGCTATTTGTTGGGCATAGGGTGTCCAGCACTGTATGTTGCTGGTCGTTGAGTGAAGCTGGGTCTTGGTGTTGAGATGGAGATCTCTGGGAGATTTTCACCGTTTGATACTGCGTGGAGCTGGGAGGTCTCTTGTGGACCAGTGTCCTGAAGTTGGTTCTCCCACCTCAGAGACACAGCCCTGATGCCTGGCTGGAGCGCGAAGAGCCTTTAATCCACACGGCTCAAAATAAAAGGGAGAAGAAGTAGAAAGGAAAGAAGGGAAGGAAGGAAGGGAGGAAGGAAGAAAGGATGGAAGGAAGGAAGGAAGGGAGGAAGGAAGGGAGGAAGAAAGGAAGAAAGGAAGGAAGGGAGGAAGGAAGGAAGAAAGGAAGAAAGGGAAGAAAGGAAGGAAGAAAGAAAGGAAGAAGATAAAATAAAGTAGGATAAAATAAAGTTATTAAAATAAAAAATAATTATTAAGAAGAAAAATTTTATTAAAAAAAGGGCCGGCCAGAACCCTAGGACAAATGGTAAAAGCAAAGCTATACAGACAAAATCTCACACAGCAGCACACACATACACACTCATAAAAAGAGAAAAAGGGGAAAATAATAAATATATCTTGCTCCCAAAGTCCACCTCCTCAACTTGGGATGATTTGCTGTCTATTCAGGTATTCCACAGATGCAGGGCACTTCAGGTTGATTGTGGAGCTTTAATCCGCTGCTTCTGAGGCTGCTGGGAGAGACCTCCCCCTCTCCTCTTTGTTCGCACAGCTCCTGGGGTTCAGCTTTGGACTTGGCCCTGCCTCTGCACGTAGGTCATCCAAGGGTGTCTGCTCTTCACTCAGACAGAACGGGGTTAAAGGAGCAGCTGATTCGGAGGCTCTGGCTCGGGCCGGGGGGAGGGAGGGGCACAGAGTGCGGGGCGAGCCTGTGGTGGCAGAGGTCGGCGTGACGTTGCACCAGCCTGAGGCACGCCGTGCGTTCTCCCGGGGAAGCTGTCCCTGGATCCCGAGACCCCGGCCGTGGCGGTCTGCACAGGCTCCCGGGAAGGGAGGTGTGGAGAGTGACCTGTGCTCGCACTCAGCCCTCTTGGTAGCGGCAGCAGCAACCCTAGCGTCCCACGCCCGTCTCTGGTGTCCGTGCCGACAGCTGCGGCTCGCGCCCGTTTCTGGAGCTCCTTTACGTGGTAAAAAGTCTCTTTTCTCTTCGGCAGCTCCGCGCCCATCTCTGGATCTCCTTTAAGCGGCGCGCTTAAACCCCTCTCCTCACGCACCAGGAAGCAAAGAGGGAAGAAAAGGTCTCTTGCCTCTTCGGCAGCTCCAGACTGCTCCCAGACTCCCTCCCGGCTGGCCATGGTGCACTAACCCCTTCAGGCTCTGTTCACGCCACCAACCCCAGTCCTCTCCCTGCGATCCGACCGAAGCCCGAGCCTCAGCTCCCAGCCCCCGCCCGCCCCGGCGGGGGAGCAGACAAGCCTCTCGGGCTGGTGAGTGCCGGTCGGCACGGATCCTCTGTGCGGGAATCTCTCCGCTTTGCCCTCCGCACCCCTGTTGCTGCGCTCTCCTCCGCGGCTCTGAGGCTTCCCCCTCTGCCACCCGCAGTCTCTGCCCATGAAGGGGTTTCTAGCGTGTGGGAACCTTTCCTCTTTCACAGCTCCCTCCCACTGATGCAGGTCCCGTCGCTATTCTTTTGTATCTGTTTATTCTTTTTTCTTTTGCCCTACCCAGGTACGTGGGGGAGTTTCTTGCTCCCAGACTCCCTCCCGGCTAGCCATGGTGCACTAACCCCTTCAGGCTCTGTTCACGCCACCAACCCCAGTCCTCTCCCTGCGATCCGACCGAAGCCCGAGCCTCAGCTCCCAGCCCCCGCCCGCCCCGGCGGGGGAGCAGACAAGCCTCTCGGGCTGGTGAGTGCCGGTCGGCACGGATCCTCTGTGCGGGAATCTCTCCGCTTTGCCCTCCGCACCCCTGTTGCTGCGCTCTCCTCCGCGGCTCTGAGGCTTCCCCCTCTGCCACCCGCAGTCTCTGCCCATGAAGGGGTTTCTAGCGTGTGGGAACCTTTCCTCTTTCACAGCTCCCTCCCACTGATGCAGGTCCCGTCGCTATTCTTTTGTATCTGTTTATTCTTTTTTCTTTTGCCCTACCCAGGTACGTGGGGGAGTTTCTTGCCTTTTGGGAGGTCTGAGGTCTTCTTCCAGCGTTCAGTGGGTGTTCTATAGGAGCAGTTCCACGCCTAGGTGTATTTCTGATGTATCTGTGAAGAGGAAGCTGATATCCGCATCTTACTCTTCCGCCATCTTCTCTCTTCCTCCTTAAATTTATTAAAGAGATAGAATTCATATTTTAAATTTTCTCACAAATAAATCACCAGGCTTATATAGCTTTCCTAGTAAAATCAACCAAACATTACAAAAATAGTAATACCAAAACCTCTACAGATAATGGAAAGTAAAGGAGCACTTCTGACAAAGATGTTGGAAGAAAATAAGATGCAGACCAGTATCTCTTATGAACATAAATGTAAAAATCCTTACCAAAACATTAGCAAATTGAATACAACAATGCATGAAAAGGATAGAACATCACAATCATGTAAAGTTTATCCCAGGAATGCAAGGTTGCTTCAACATTTGAAAATCAAACAAATTCATATTAACAGACTAAAAAACAAACAAAAAACCTATGTCACGGTTGTAGAAGAAACATTTGATGAAATTCAGGTTACCTTCTATTCCTAATTTGTTGACAGTTTTTAATCACTGATTATTTAAAAAATTAATCATATATAAAAATTAAGTTGAAATAGACCATAGACATAAATGTAGCTGCTAAGATTATCAAATACCTAGAAAATAACACAGGGGAAAATCTTACTGATATTGACTTAGGCAATGATTTCTAAGATAAGGCACCTAAAAAATCACAATGAATTCCTCAAAATAGAAACATTTTGCTTTTTCAAAGACACTAGGTACTCTTATCACCCCCATTCAACATTGTTTTGGATATTCTAACTGTTACAGTAAATCAAGAAAAATAAATAAAAAGCATCTGTATTGGAAGGTCTAAGTAAAACTGCCTTTATATAACCTGATTGTTTATGTAGAAAATTTGATAGAATCTACAAAACTACTGGAACTAATAAGTAGGCTAATCAAGGTTTCAGGATATAAGATCAACATACAAAATCATTGTATCTCTATATAACATCAATGAAAAATCGCAAATTGTAATGAAAAAGAAATAGTATCTAGAACAGCATAAAAATTGTAAATACACAGGGAAAATCTTATAAAAGTTATTCTATGAAAATTAAAGGACTTAGAATAGTCACACAACTTTGAAAAAGAATAAAATTGGGGGACTAATACTACTTGATTTCAAAACTTATTAAAAAGTTTCAGTAATCAAGAATATAGTATTGACATCAAGATAGAGAAATATGTTAATGGAACAGAATAGAGTCATGAAATAGACATATATGACATACATGGGTAATTGATTTTGGACAGGGATACAAAAACAGTTAGAACAAAGAATTGTCTTTTCAAAAAATGGTGCTGTGATGATTGCCTATATGCAATGATATATGCAAATAATGCACTTCCATGCATGCCTCACACAATATGCAAAAATGGATTTAAAATGGATCATACACCTAAATGTGAATCTAAAACAATAAAAATTCTAGAAAAAATAAAAGTCTGTGAATTTGGAATGGGCAGCATTTTTTAGATATACCACCAAAGCACAATCTGTTTAAAAAAAAAAAAAGGGACTTCATCAAAATTTACAACTTTTGATCTTCAAAAGACTCTATTAAGAGAATTTTTTAAAAAGCCACAGACTGGGATAAATCATATATATCTGATAAAGGACTTGTATCTAGAATATGTAAAGTGTTCTCAGAATCCAATAATGAGAAAATAAACAACTAAACAAACAGGCAAATGATTTGAATAGACATTTCACCAAAGACTATGGATGGATTGAAGTAAGTACATGAAAAGATCTTTGACCTCTTTAATCAATCTTTATTCTGTTTTTTTGTTTAAGCTATTTTATTAGGTACTTACAAATTTAGATTCAATATATCTTCCCAGGGGATTAAAACTTTTATACTTCTAATTTTTACTAACGATTTTTTACTAATGATAAAAGTCATTTGTTTGATGTTAATACAGCTATGCCAGCTTTCATTTTTAGTATATACATGAATATTTTTTCTATAGTTTTTCAACTTTTCTCTATATATCTTAGGAATCTTTTACATACAGCTGGATTTTTCAAAAAATCAAGTCAGAAAATCATTGAGTTTGAGCAGGAAATTTCACTTCATTCTCATTTATTGTGATGAAATACTTGGTTTTATTTATGTCAGCTTACTTTGTGCTTTTTGTCAGGCTTTTCCAGTTTCCTTTTATATCTTCTTTGCCTTAGTTTTATTAATTAGATTCTTTGCTCATTCCATTTTTTCCCCTTGCATTAGTTTGGAAGATCTATTTCCAATTTTTTTCCGTTTAGAAAAAGTATCCTTATTTTATTTAATTAGATTCTTTGCTCATTCCATTTTTACCCTTGTACTAGTTTGAAAGATCTATTTCCAATTTTATCCTTTTAAATTCTCACATCCATAATTAAGTCTAAATTAATATATTTATCCTCCTACTGATCAGTGTAAGAAATTTAGAATATTTTAACATCAATCTTTTTTTCCTAGCCTGGGTGCTATTATTGTCCAGATATTTGGTTTCATCTTGTTAGCATTTTAAATTCCATCAATGTTTGTTAAGATATCCACATGTTAACTATTTTCTTTACCTTTCCAACTTTGTATTATGAAAGTACTTAAAATGCAGAGTGGTTGAAAGTACAGCACAAAGAAAAAATAGTATATATACATTTTTTAATAAAATTTTTTTTGCTGAACCATCTGAAAGTAAGACACATATATCATGACAGACTTTATTCTATATAACCACAGAATCATTAGTACACTGAAAAAAACTAACAATAATTCCATAATATCTAATATTTGGTACATATTCAAAATTTCTCAATTGCTCCCAAAATATATTAATAGCTTATATTTCACCTTAACTTTACTGACTTATAATCAGGTTCACATTATATTTGGTTGTTAAATCTCTTTAGCTTCTTTTAACGTAAAACTATCCCTTTTCTTTTTTTAATGAATTGACATTTTAAAATCTAGTTATCTTATAAAAAGTCTCACTTTCTGGATTTGTCTGGTGTCTTTTTTCACAGCATTAGAGATGCTAAATGTAATCACATGATTAAGCTTCAGCGTCATCCTTGATTTTTTTTTTTTCTTTTTTGCAGTTACACAATAGGAAGGTATAATCCTGCCGTGCCCCGCCCCTGCACTTTGAAAACGCTTTTAAAGTGCTTGCTTGCTCCCTTTGTAGCTGTGGAGATGTCTGGTAAGTCTTTTTTGTGTGTGTCCTTTTTTTTTTTTTTTTTTTTTTTTTTTTTTTTTTTTTTTTGTGGTATGCGGGCCTCCC
>NC_041224.1:82976147-83015880 GCF_002837175.3 Physeter macrocephalus
GCGAACCCGGCTCCCCTGCATCGGCAGGCGGACGCGCAACCACTGCGCCACCAGGAAAGCCCTTAGGGAAGCCCTTAGGAAAGCCCTTTGTGTGTGTCCTTTTAAGGATTCTGCTTTTAAGAACCTCCAGCTGACTTTAAGATCTTCTCTTTCTCTTTGGTGTTCTGCAATTTAACTATATTGTATTTAGGTGTGGCGTTCTATTTATCTTTCATTGGGTTTCCTGAGCCTTACACTTTATATTTTTTCCATTTTAGGATATCTAAACCATCATCCCTTTAAATATTGCCTCTCCATTCTTTCTCTTAGCGTCCTCTGAATTCTAGTAGGTTGTTTGTTGGGCCTTTTAACTCAGTCTTTCACACCTTGAATCTCATTTTCCCACCCTTAAATAGAAGCGTGCTGAAACGTTTAAGGGGGAAACGTCATGACGTTTGCAGTTTACCTTCATATGCTTCAGCAAAAAAGTAGGTATATAAATTTACATATACACACACTAGTTTTTAGCTTTGTGCTTCTCTTCCAGCCATTCTATATTTAAAATCTTTTCATGATAAAAAGTTGGAAATATAAAAAATGAGGATGAAATAAGGATGTTTTCAAAGTTAAAAAAAGTTTGTGGAATATAATTCTTCATTAAAGAAATATCTAAAATATTGTGCCTGATGTCTAGAAAGCAGTCCCCAAATGTACAGATCTACCTGTCAGTTCACAAATAATTTCTTCATCTTACTGTGTGTGTTAATTAACTTTTCTACAGGGCTTTAAAAACTAAATTGTTATATATTTTATTCCCAGAAATTCTACTTTTTTCAAATCTCCTTATTAATTTTAATACTCTTTTACTCATTTCTTAATTCTCTTTTGCTTCTTCAAGTACATTTAACATACCTAATTACACCACTTCTGATAAGCATATACTTGTCTTATGTCTGACAATTCTGGTATCTGAAGTTTTTATAGATATGGTTTATCATTGTAGCTTTTTCTTTCTGCTTTCTCTTAGGATGATTTTTTCATACGTTTGGTAATTTTTTTGTTTGCGAGCTTGTACTTGAGTGGATACTTTCTGTAATTTCTCTGAAACTTGGGTTGCATTTCTCTGGGGAGGATTTGTTTGTTTCTCTCAGGGACCTGGATTCATTCAGATGCAGGTCAACATTAAGTAGAACTTCTTTGCGAGGTTTTGAGCCCCAAATGAGTTGTGTGACTTCTGTCTAGGGCTAGTTTATGATTATAGAAGCTCAGGAAAGGCTGTTTTTAAATTTAATTTAATTTTTTTTTTTTTTTTTTTTTTTTTTTTTTTTTTTTACTTTGTAACTAGAACCTAGACTTAGGAAGGGTAAGGATCCACAGAAGCCTTGATGGCAATGACTGTGCTCACTTCTCTCCTTAGCCTCTGCTTTCTTTATATCTCTCTTTTCAATCATTACCTCAAGGCATTTCTCTCTTTTTAAATTAATTGTCCATTCATTTAAAAGTGTGTATGTGTGTGTGATGCACAGTTATTACCTACCTTGTGATCAGAGAATTTCAGAACCCTAGTCTATCATATCATCAGAGATAATAGTGTTCTACTAAGAGTTGTGTTACACTGTGTCCTTGGAGTCATGTTGTGTTCTTATAGGTTCTAATTGTGTTCTTACACAATTAGAATTCTTTTGTGACTATTTCTTTTAATGCAGTGCTGCTCTGGACTGAGACTTATGTATTGTTATTTAACATACGGATGTTAACCCAGTTAATTGTGCCTTGTGTTTTGATCATTATTGTACTTGCCTTATCCCTCAACAAGGAAGCAAGCTTCTGAGGACTCAGAATGCATTTCACTCATGACTGTGTTTCCAGTGGTGTGCTGGTAAACTGGCTCCCTGAAAGTAAAAAGCCCAGATTTGTAGTGTTTGACAATTTCTGCTGGGTAAATACTCCAACCACAGCCAATTTCAAATGACCAATGGACTAACAACTGGATCAAAAATTTCCAGAAATTTTAAGTATCACCTCTTGCCAGCTTACAGAGCTGGTTCCAGCACACCACTGTCACAGATCTGCATATGGCATGTAACACAGAGGATGCTCAACACAGATACTTGTTAAATTAAAGCGCAAAATGAGTTTCTAGTACCCATGCAGTGCTAAGAATAGTAAGTAATTCCTCTCATTTTTCAGATTTTCAAAGTGGCTACTCAAGTAAAACTGCCTCTCTATACCTCCTGTCATTCTATTTTTCAAGTTCAGGCAATGAAACGACTAAATGCCTTTGTTCTTTAATGTTTCCTTTTAATTTCCTATAAGTCTGTAAGATAAAATGACTAGAATAGGAATGATAGCTTCGACATGATGTGGAAAACCAAGTTTGTCATAAGTAAGTTTCAATGTATTTAGTGCATCTATAGGTAATAAAAAAAAATGAAGAGTTGGCATCCAAAAGCAAATTTTATGTGTTGCAAAAATGGAAGAAAAGAAAAACCCCAGGTCAGAGTGAATTCTTCACAGTGAGATAATTGGTTTTATGACTATAATATGCACAGCATTCCTAACTCATTTAATTGGCCCAGATAACTTGACTATTGAGTAAAAGGTATCCAGTAAATCCTTAAAAGCATGTAAGTTTCGAGAAGGCAGAACTGCTTCCAGCTTTAGTGATAAAAACAGGCTTCATGAAAGAAGTAACATTTGAGTTGAGCCTCAAAAGATGTGAAAATTTATCCATGCCAAGTTGGGAACAGTTTCAGGAATAGAGGAAACATCTAAAAAACCATAGCAACTGTCTGCATTTCCCTGAATTTACATGCATACCTGAGGACTGTAAATGCTATAACAATTTATACATTTATGGGCATGAAGGTGTCTTAAATTTGAAGGACAGATAACTTCCTCTTGAAAAAGGTGAGAAAAATTAAACTATGAAAGTCTCTACTTCTCTCCTTTTTTTCAGTGAATTTAGGTTTTACGTTCAAAGGGACCAAGAATTAATTGAACTGGGTCCCTCCACCAGCTGCCCTACCCACAAGTGGACCAATAGAGCCCCAGCTCCAGGCCATGCCCACCAGCAGGCAACACCAATTCCAGACCCCCATGGCCCTGCTCACCAGCAGGTGGGCACCAGGACCAGAATCCTGCAGCCCCACAACCAGCTAACCTGTGACCTGGCCCCTCCTTCCAGCAGGTGGGCCCCAGCACTGGAACATCCTGAGTTGTGCAGCCAGCCACCCAGGACCTGACCCTGCCTACCAGTGACTGGCAGCCTCCTTACTAGTCAGGGCCTGGCAGTGAACTGCACGAGGGTCTAGCCATGCCTACCAGCATCCCCACAATACTTGGCACCACCACAACAGAAGGGCCCATGCAGCCCACATAGAGGGCACCCCTAAAGCATATAGCTCTGTTGACCAGAGAGGAGCACACTGCTGGGCCCCATAGGATATCTCATATACAAGGCCACTTCTCCAAGACTGGGAAACATCACTGACCTACCTACTACATAGGGAAAAAAAGAGAATTCGGCAAAATGAGGCAACGGAGGAACCCCAGAAGAACAATTAAGCGAGGCGGAGATAAGCAATCTACCCAGTAAAGAGTTTAGAGCAGTGATCATAGAAATGCTCAAAGAACTTGAGGTAAGGATGAATGAACATTCTCTACATCTACGTCTTTACTCCTGTCCTGCCCCTAGGTTCTTCAGAACCTTTTTTTTTTTTTTTTAGATTCCATATATACGTGTTAGCATACAGTATTCGTTTTTCTCTCTCTGACTTACTTCACTCTGTATGACAGACTCTAGGTCCATCCACCTCACTACAAATAACTCAATTTCATTTCTTTTTATGGCTGAGTAATATTCCATTGTATATATGTGCCCTACCAAATGTCCAATAGATGGCGAGTGGGAAGCAGCCGCATAGCACAGGGAGATCAGCTCGGTGCTTTATGACCACCTAGAGGGGTGGGATAAGGAGGGTGGGAGGGAGATGCAAGAGGAGGGGATGTGGGGATATATGTATACGTATAGCTGATTTGCTTTGTTATACAGCAACAACTAACACAACAATGTAAAGCAATTATACTCCAATAAAGATGTTAAAAATTTTTTTAATAAAAAAAAATTTAAAAAAGAATGAACACAGTGATAAGTTTAGCAAAGAGTTAGAATATAAAAGAAGAACCAGAGCTGAAGAATATAGGAACTGAAGTGAAAAATGAACTAGAAGGAATCAACAGTAGATTAGATAACACAGGAGTGAAAAGATGTTCAACATTGCTAATCATCAGAGAAATCCAAGTCAAAACCACAATGAGATATCACCTGACACCTGTCAGAAGTGTTACTATCAAAAACTTGTTATTAACAAATAATGTGTTGGCAAGATGTGGAGAAAAGGGACTGTTGATGGGAATGTAAATTGCTGCAGCCACTATGGAGAACATTATGGAGATTCCTCAAAAATTAAAAATAGAACTACCCTGCAATCCAGCAATTCCACCCCTGCATATTTATTCAAAGAAAATGAAAACACTAATTAAAAAGATATATGCACCCCTTTGTTCACTGCAGCATTATGTGCAAAAGCCACGATTTGGAAGCAACCTAAGTGCCCATAGATGGATGAATGGAAAAAGAAGTGATACATATATGTATATGTGTGTATGTTATGTGTGTGCGTATGTGCGTGTGTATGTGTGTGTGTGTGTGTGTGTGTATATACACCAATGAAGTCTTGCCATTTACAGCAACGTGGATGGACCTAGAGTATATAATGCTAAGTGAAATAAGTCAGAGAAAGACAAATACTGTATGATTTCACTTTTATGTGGAATCAAAAAAATAATTGAACAAACACAATAAAACAAAAACAGAGAACAAAGAGGTGGTTGCCAGAGGGGAGGTGGATTGGACGATGAGAGAAATAGGTGAAGGAGATTAAGAAGTACAGACTTCTGGTTACAAAATAAATGAGTAATTTTTATGAAATGTACAGTGAGGAATTTTCAATAATTATGTAATATCTTTATATGTGGCAAATGAAAACTAGACTTATTATGATCATTTTGAAATGTATAAAAACATCGAATAACTATATTATTGTGCACCAGGAACTAAATAGTGTTGTAGGTCAGTTAATTAATACTTCATTAAACTTCAGTGATGAATAGACAAATTCATAGAAAAAGATCAGATTTGTGGTTACGAGAGGTGGGGAGTGGGGAGAGGAGAAATTGGATGAAGGTGGTCAAAAGGTACAAACGTTCTGTTATAACATATATAAGCACTAGGGATGTAGTGTAAAATATGATTAATATAATTAACACTGCTGAATGTTATATATAAAAGTTAAGAGTAAATCCTTAGAATTCTCTCTTTTTCTATTTCTTTTATTTTGTATCTATATGAGATGATGGATGTTCACTAAACCTATTGTGGCAATCATTTATGACATATGTTAGTCAAATCATCATGCTATACACCTTAAACTTATGCAGTGCTGTATGTCGACTATATCTCAAAAAACTGGAAGAAAAAAAACTTCAAAGGTTTTAGGGATGGGATTTGATAAGATTGATTCCAAAGTTTGCTTAGAACCTTATGGAATTTATTATATGTTTTGTAAAGGGGAAGGCACAGTTGAAAGTTGAGCAAAGATTTGACAGATTCTGAGTTTTTCAGGATGTCTAAGTTTCAATGTCAAACATTTTGAAAGTTTGTTGTAACCGATAATGATCTGTCATCTCCATTGTCTGAAGCCAGAAAATTGGAACTTAAATTCCTCTTCCTCACCTGCCTCCAATCAATCACAAATCTTATTCATCATACCTCATTAATATTTCCCAAATCCATCCACTGTCCTTCATCCCCTTTACTACTGAGGGGAATCTACCACCTGTCTTTATGCAGAAATCTGTCAATGTGTCTTTTTACTTCTAGCTTTGTTTTCCCTCTTTACCAGTTATGATTAATTTTTGCTGCCTGTAATATAAAATACAAATCACAGCAACTTAAATAAAATAAAGGTGTATTTTTCTTTCAAAGAGTTCTGCAGTTAAGCCAACTTCTAGGGCTGGTATGGCAGCTCCATGAACAACAGAACTGACTCCCTCTGTTTCTTCTTTGCCATTCTCAGCAAACACCTTCCATCTTCAAGGCTACCTTGTGATAGATGGACATTATTGTTACTGCTATTACATCCACATTCTAGGTAGCAGCAAGAAGGAGGATGGCAAGGGCAAAATAGTTTGCCTTCTAAACAGTCCCCTTTTAAAAAGAACAGTGGGGAACCTGATGGGGAGTTATGGCAGAGGAATAAGAAGAATCAAGGGGACAGTGAAATGACCCATCAGAGTTGATTACTTTTAGCTCCATATTCCATAGTTTACATATAAATTTGATGGAAAACTTCAGAGTAAAGATGTGAAACATTTTTTGCATGGCCATCAGAAGATAAATCCATATCATGAATTATCCAAGTAGAGTTTGAGATTAGTGGTGAGTCGTGAGGGCTGCCTGGCAGTCCTTGACCTGAACAAGGCCTGTGAGCTGGTCTCTTCACCTGAACATACTTGTCATACATAAATGATAATTTTACTAATAATGTTAAATAAACCATTGAGATTTCTTATGGAGCATATTATAGAAGCAATACCATTTTTCCTATTAATTCTGGTAAATTATGCTATCATAGAGTCCGGTCTTTGTTCAGGACTAAGGAGTTTGTGGAAGGTAGGTTCCTGCCACCCTCTGAAATCAGGGGCCTGTGTCAGAACCAAGGATAGAGAACAGTGAGTGTGGAGCATCCTGCTGTGGACTGTGAAGGCATCACATCCTGCAGGACCTATTGTTAATAGGGAAGCTTTATGGGTTTCTTCCCTAGAGCCACTTAATATTTGAGTTTTAGGTAAATATTTCTACTGAAGAGGATAAAGGGAAAAGAAATGGCTCTAACCATTGAAAGGGTGGAAGTAGGATGATATGGGATTTTAAAACCCACTAATATGACAGAAAGGCAGTGGAGCTGGGCATTCCTTGTTTCAGTGCCAAGCCCTGTGTCTGGCATAAAGTAAAAATTCAAAACATACTTATTGACTGGAGAAATGAATGTTTTTTGTCGTACCAATTAGATGTTTTAATGAATGAATCACATAATCTTTCTCCTGCTGAAATGTCCCTAACCCGGGAAGTTTGGGAGTCCTGTGTCATCTGACAAGACCCAATTATGCCTGATTTCATACCTTGTCTCTTTTTTTTGTATTATTGAGATGTAGTTGACATATAGCATTACATTCATTTCAGGTGTACACATAATTATTCATATTTGTATACATTGAGAAATTATAACCACAGTAAGTCTAGTTAATATCAATCACCATACATAGTTGCAAATTATTTTCTAGTGATGAGGGTTTTAAGATCTACTGTCTCAGCAACTTTCAAATATGCAGTATAGTATTATTCACTATAGTCACCATTATGTGCTTTATAGCCCCATGAATTATTTATTTTATAACTGGACATTTGTACCCTTTGACTCCTTTAACTTTTTCACCCATCCTACATGCCACCCCTGGCAACCACCAATCTGTTCTCTGAATCTGAGCTTGGCTTTTTTGTTTCTTTACAGTCCTTATATAAGTGAGATCATATGGTATTTGTCTTTGACTGCTTTCACCTAGCATAATACCCTTGAGGTCTATCCATGTTGTCAGGATTTCCTTCTTTTTATGGCTAAATATTATTTCAGTATAGATACACCACAACTTCTTTGTTTTATATCTTTGCATATTTTTATTATATAAGTTTCAGGTGTACAGCGTTATGATTTGACATCTGTATACACTACAAAATGATCCCCACCATAAGTCTAGTTATCATCCATCCCTATACAGTTGATCCTGTTCACCCATTTTGCCTACCTCCAACCACCTGCCCCTCTGGTAACAATTACTAATCTGATCTTTATATCTATGAGTTTGTTTTTATTTTTCAAGATTTCACATATGAGTGAAATCATATGGTATTTGTCTTTCTCCATCTGACTTATTTCACTTATCAAAATATCTCCAAAGTCCATCCATGTTGTTGCAAATGCAGAATTTCATTATTTTTTTTTATGGCTGAGTAGTATTTATTTATATATATCCATATATCTATATCTATTACACCTTTAACCACTCAGACACCTCTGGACACTTAGGTTGTTTCTGTATCTTGGTTATTGTAAACAATGCTGCAATGAACATAGGGTTCATATATCTTTTGAATTAGCATTTTAGTGTTTTTTGGATAAATACCCAGAAGTGGAATAACTGGGTCATATGGTAGTTCTACCGTTAATTTTTTGAGGAAGCTCCATACTAAGAAAATATTTTTTGATTTATATCTGAGAATGTTTTGCCTGTGCTCTCTTTAGGAATTTTATGTTGTCATGTCTTATATTTATGTCTCTGAATAATTGTGAGTTTATTTTTGTATATGGTATGAGGCAGTGTTCTACTTTCACTGAATTACATGTAACTGTCCAGCTTTCCCAACACCACTCGTTGAAGAGACTGTCTTTTCTCCATTGTATATTCTTGCTTCTTTGTCAAAGATTAATTGGCCGTAGGTGTGTGGGTTTATTTCTGGGCTTTCTATTCTGTTCCATTGATCTATATGTGTGGGTTCTTGTGCTAATACCACACTGTTTTGATTACTGTAGCTATGTTGTACTGTCTGAAATCTGGAAGGGTTATGTCTCCAGCTTTGTTATTTTTCCTCAGGATTGCTTTGGCAATTCTGGGTCGTTTGTGGTTCCATATAAATTTTAGGATTATTTTTCTAATTCTGTGGGAAAATGTCATGGATATTTTGATAAGGATTGCATTAAATCTATAGATTGCTTTGGATAGTATGGCCATTTTAACAGTATGAATTCCTCCAATCCAAGAGCGTGGAATATCTTTCCATTTCTTTGAATCATCTTCTGTATCTCTTATCAATGTTTTATAGTCTTTAGTGTATAGGTCTTTCACCACCTTGGTTAAATTTATTCTTAGTTTTTTCTTTTGAGGCAATTTTAAATGGGATTTTTTTTTTACTTCCTCTTTCTGATATTTCATTGTTAATGTAAAGAAATCAATAGGTTTCTGTATGTTAATCTTGTATCCTGCTATCTTTGTGAATTCATTTTATTCTAATAGTTTTTGTGTGGAGTCTTTAGAGTTTTCTACATAGAGTATCATGTCATCTGCATAAAATGATAATTTTACTTCTTCACTTCCAATTTGGATACATTTTATTTATTTTTCTTGTCTGATTGCTGTGGCTAGGATTTCTAATACTGTGTTAAATAGAAGTGGTGAGAGTGGGCATCCTTGTCTTGTTCCAGATTTTAGTGGAAAGGCTTTCAGCTTTTCACCATTGAGTATTATGTTGGCTATGGGTTTGTCATAAATGGCTTTTATTGTGTTGAGATATGTTCCCTCTATACTGACTTTGGTGAGAGTTTTTATCAAGAGTGGATGTTGAATTTTGTCAAATGCTTTTTCTGCATCTATTGAGATGATTATGTGACTTTTGTCTTTTCTTTTGTTAATGTGGTGTATCACATTGATTTATGTATGTTGAAACATCCTTGCGACCCTGGAATGAATCCAATATGATTATGGTGTATGATCCTTTTTATGTGCTGTTGGATTTGATTGGCTAATATTTTGTTGAGGATTTTTGCATCTATTTTCATCAAAGATACTGGCCTGTACTTTTCTTTTGTGGTGGTATCTTTGTCTGGTTTTGATATCAGGGTGATGGTGGTTTCACAGAATGATGTTGGGGGTGCTCCCTCCCCTCCATTCTTTTGGAAGAGTTTGAGGAGTATTGGTATAAGTTCTTCTTTGTTTGTTAGAACTCCCCAGTGAAGCTAACTGATCCTGGACTTTTATTTGCAAGGAGTTTTTATATTATAGGTTCTATTTCACTTCTAATGATTGGTCTGTTCAAACTATTTATTTCTTCTTTTTTTAAATTTAATTTTTATTTTATCTTAGAGTATATAGTCGATTTACAATGTTGAGTTAGTTTCAGGTGTACAGCAAAGAGATTCAGTTATACATATATCCATTCTTTTTCAGATTCTTTTCCCGTACAGGTTATTACAGAATATTGAATAGAGTTCCCTGTGCAATACAGTAGGTCCTTGTTGGTTATCTGTCTTTTATATAGTAGTGTGTGTATGTTAACCCCAAGCTCCTAACTTATCCCTCTCCCCACCTTTCCCCTTTGGTATCCATAAGTTTGTTTTCGAAGTCTGTGAGTCTGTTTTTGTTTTGTAAATAAGTTCATTTGTATCATTTTTTTTTGATTCCACATATAAGCAATATCATATGATATTTGTCTTTCTCTGTCTGACTTATTTCACTTAGTAAGATAATCTCTAGGTCCATCCATGTTGCTGCAAATGGCATTATTTCCTTCTTTTTTATGCTGAGTAATATTCCATTGTATATATGTACCTCATAATCCTTATCCATTTCTCTGTCAATGGATGTTTAGGTTGCTTCCATGTCTTGGCTATTGTAAATAGTGCTGCAGTGATCATTGGGGGTGCATGTATCTTTTTGAATTATGGTTTTCTCTGGATATATGCCCAGGAGTGGGATTGCTGGATTATATGGTAGTTCTATTTTTAGTTTTTTAAGGAACATCCATACTGTTCTCCATAATGGTTTTACCAATTTACATTCCCACCAACAGTGTCAGAGGGTTCCCTTTTCTCCACACCCTCTCCAGCATTTATTGTTTGTAGACTTTTTGATGATGATCATTCTGACCAGTGTGAGGTGATACTTCATTGTAGCTTTGATTTTGCATTTCTCTGATAATTAGCAATGTTGAGCATCTTTTCATGTGCTTCTTGCCATCTGTATGTCTTCTTTGGTTGTGATTGACTTATCTCATAGTGTTGTGGTTGGATAAGATGCTTGATATTATTTCAATTTTCTTAAATTTACTGAGGCTTGCTTTTTGGCCCAGCATGTGATCTATCCTGGAGGGTGTTCCATGTGCACTTGAGAAGAATGTGTATTCTGCTGCTTTCAGATGGAATGTTCTATAAATATCAATTAAATCCATCTGGTCTAATGTGTCATTTAATATCTGTGTTTCCTTATTGATTTCCTGTCTGGATGATCAGTCCATTGAGATAAGTGGGATGTTAAAGTCCCCCACTATTATTGTGTTACTATAGATTTCTCCCTTTATGGCTGTTAGTATTTGCCTTATATATTGAGGTGGTCCTATGTTGGGTACATATATATTTACCATTGATATATCTTCTTCTTGGATTGATCCCTTGATCATTATGTAGTGTTCTTCTTTGTCTCTTGTAACAGTCTTTATTTTAAAATTTATTTTGTCTAATATGAGTATTGCTACTCTAGCTTTTTTTTTTTGGATTTCCATTTGCATGGAATACATTTTTCCATCTCCTCACTATCAATCTGTATGTGTCCCTAGATCTGAAGTGGTCTCTTGTAGTCAACATGTATACAGGTCTTGTTTTTGTATCCATTTAGCCAGTATGTGTCTTTTGGTTGGAGCATTTAATCCATTTACATTTAAGGTAATTATTGATGTGTATGTTCTTATTGCCATCTTGTTCACTGTTTTGGATTTGTTTTTGTGTGCCTTTTTTCCTTCCCTTCCTCTTTTGTTCTCTTCCCTTGTGATCTGATGACTATCTTTGTGTTGTGTTTGGATTGCTTTATCTTTTTATCTGTGTATCTTTTGTAGATTTTTGGTTTGCAGTTACCATGTTTTGATAGACAGTCTAAATATATACAAGATTATTTTAAGTTGCTGGTCACTTAATTTCAAATGCATTTCCAATATCCTGCATTTGTACTCTCCTCACAATTGCTGATTTTGATATATATGTGTGTGGATGATTTCCTACCTTTATTGTATATTTGCCTTTGCCAGTTAGCTTTTCCATTCATAATTTTCTTGTTTCTAGCATGGCCTTTTCTTTTCTACCGAGAGATGTTCCTTTAGCATTTGTTGCAAAGCTGGTCTGGTGGTGCTGAATTCTTTTAGCTTTTGCTTGTCTATAAAGCTTTGGATTTCTCCACTAAATCTGAATGAGAGCCTTGCTGGGTTGAGTATTCTTGGTTGTAGGTATTTCCCTTTCATCACTTTTAATATATTGTGCCACTTTCTTCTGGCCTGCAGAGTTTCTGCTGAAAAAAATCAGCTGATAACCTTATGGTGATTTCCTTGTATGTCATTTGTTACTTTTTTCTTATTGATTTTAATATTTTCTCTTTGTCGTTAAGTTTTTCAATTTGGTTAATATGTGTTTCAGTGTGTTCCCCGTTGGGTGTATCCTGTATGGGACTATCTGAGTTTCCTGGACTTAGGTGACTGTTTTCCTTTCCCATGTTTGGGAAGTTTTCAGCTATTATCTCTCCAAATATTTTCTCAGGCCCCTTCTCTCTCTTTTCTTCTTTTGGGACCCCTAGAATGCAAATGTTGTTGTGTTTAATATTGTCCCAGAGGTCTCTTAGGCTGTCCTCATTTCTTTCCATTTTTTTTCTTTATTCTGCTTCATGGCAGCAATTTCCACCAATTTGTCTTCTAGCTCACTTATTCATTCTTCTGCCTCATTTTCTGCCATTGATTGCTTCTAGTGTATTTTTCATTTCAGTTTTTGTATTATTCATCTCTGTTCTTTAAATATTCTAGCTCTTTGTTAAACATTTCTTGTATCTTCTCGGTCTGTGCTTTTGTTCTTTTTCCAAGATCTTGGATCATCTTTACTATCATTACTCTGAATTCATTTTCAGGTAGATTGCCTATCTTCACTTCATTTGTTCTTCTGGGGTTTTATCTTGTTCCTCCATCTCAAACATAGTCCTCTGCCATCTCATTTTGTCTAACTTTCTATGTTTGTGGTCTCTGTTCCTCAGGCTGCAGGATTGTAATTCTTCTTGGTTCTGGTATCTGCCTCCTGGTGGTTGAGGTTGGTCCAGTGGCTTCTGCAGGATTCCTGGTGGGAGGGACTGGTGCCTGCCCACTGGTGGGTGGATATGAGCCTTGTCCCTCTGGTGGGCATGGGTATGGCCATGTCAAAGGGTGTCTTCATAGGCGGCTGTTGGCTGAGGACGAATTTAGCAGCCTGTCTGCTGCTGGGTGGGGCTGTGTTCCCACCCTGTTGGTTGTTTGGCCTGAGGCATCCCAGCACTGGAGCCCTGTAGGCTGTTGTGTGGGGCTAGGTTTCAGTGCCAAAATGGCAACCTCTGGGAGAGCTCACACTTATGGGTATTCCCTGGGGTGTCCACCATTGTCCTTGCCCCCACAGTGACCCTCGCCTTCCCAGGAGACCTTCCAAGACCCACAGGTAGGTCTGGGCCCAACTCCTATGGAGTAACTGCTTTGCCCTGGGTCCCAGTACACATGAAAACTTGTTTGCAGTTTCCAAGAGTGAAGTCTCTGTTTCCCCCAGTCCTGTGGAGCTTCTGCACTCAAGCCCCACTGGCCTTCAAAGCCAAATGCTCTGGGGGCTCCTCCTCCCGATGCCAGACCCCCAGGCTGTGGAGCCTGACGTGGGTTTCAGAACTCTCACTCCTATGGGAGAACCTCTACAGCACAATTATTTTCCAGTTTGTGGATTGCCCACCTGGTGGGTATGAGATTTGTTTATATTTTGACAGCACCCCTCCTACCACCTCATTGTGGCTTCTTCTTTGGCTTTGGGTGTAGAATATCTTTTTTCAGTAGGTTGGAGTCTTTTTTCTTGATGGTTACTCAGCAGTTAGTTGTGATTCTGGTGTTTTCATGCTAGGAGGTGAGCTCAAGTCATTCTACTCCACCATCTTGTCTCCAGCTTCTATCTGTTTCTTCTTGATTCAGTTTTGGTGGGTTATATGTTTCTAGAAACTTGTCTGTGTCTTCTAGGTTGTCCAATTTTAATTGTTCATAGTATTCTCTCATTTTTTTTTGTATTTCTGCAGTATTGGTTATTTCTCCTCTTTCATTTCTTACTTTGTTTATTTGGGTCATCTCTCTTTCCTTTTTGGTGAGCCTGGCTAGAGGTTTGTTGATTTTGTTTATCATTTTGAAAAACCAGCTCTTGGTTTATTGATCTTTTTTCTATTGTTTTTTTGATTTATATTTTATTTATTTCCTCTCTGATCTTCATTATTTCCTTCCTTCTGCTGATTTTAGGATTTGTTTGTTCTTCTTTTTCTAATTCTTCTAGGTGGCAGGTTAGTTGTTGTTTGAGATTTTTCTTGTTTCTTGAGGAAGGCTTTTATTGCTCTGAACTTCCCTCTTAGAACTGCTTTACCTGCATCCCATAGATTTTTATAAGGTTGTGTTTTCATTGTCATTTGTCTTGAGGTATTATCTAATTTCCTCTTTCATTTCATCATTGACCCATTTTTTGGGGGGGGGCAGTGTTTAGTAGCATGTTGTTTAGTCTCCACATGATCATATTTGTCCCATTTTATTCTGTGGTTGATTCTAGTTTCATGCCATTGTGGTCAGGAAAGATCCTTAAAATAATTTATCTTCTCTTGAATTTGCTGAGGCTTGTTTTGTGTCCTAGTACATGGTGTATTCTAGAGAATGTTCCATGCACACTAGAAAACAATGTGTATTCTGTTTGTTCATCTGTTTTGTTTTTTGGATGTAGTGTCCTATGTAGATATCAGTGAAGTCCCCAACAGTTCTATTGCATCATTTAGGATCTCTGTTACCTTAATGATTTTCTTTCAGGAAGATCTGTCTGTTGATGTCAGAGTGGCATTAAAATCTCCAACTACAATTGTATTCCTGTCAATTTCTCCCTTTATGTCTGTTAGTATTTGTTTTATATATTTAGGTGTTCCTATATTGAGTGCATATATGTTAACAAGTGCAATAGTCTCTTCTTATATTGATCCCTTTATCATTACATAGTGTCCTTCTTTGTCTTTCTTTATGGACTTTGTTTTAAAATCTATTTTGTCCAATGTAAGTATTGCTATCCCTGCTTTCTTGTTTCCATTTGCATAAAATACCTTTTTCCATCCCCTCACTTTTAATCTATGTGTGTCTTTTGCCCTAAAGTAAGTCTCTTGTAGGCAGCATATTGTAGGTTCTTTTTTTTTCTTTTTTTAATCCAACCTGCCACTCTTTGTCTTTTGATCAGAGCATTTAGTCCATTAACATTTAAAATAATTATTGATAAGTATGTATTTATTACCATTTTAATCCTTGTTTTCCAGTTGATTTAGTAGTTCTTCTTTATTCCTTTCTGTTGCTTTTTGTTTTCCTTTTGTGGTTTGATGGTTTTCTTTTGTATTATGCTTGAGTTCCTTTCTTTTTGGTTTTTGTCAATCTATTGTACATTTTTGATTTTGATTTTGGTTTCCCTGGTTCTCAAGTATGTTAACCCATAACTATACTATATAGACTGATAGTCATATAAGTTCAAACACATTCTAAAAGATCTACATTTTTTTACTCCCCTCCATCACATTCTGTGATTTTGATGTCCTATTTTACATTTTCATGTTTATCCTTTATTCTAGTCATAGTAGTTATAATTCCTTTTACAAAAATTTTTAGTTGTTTTTAATCTATGTACTGGCTTATTTATGTGATCTTCAATCCTTTTATATATTTAACTTTCCTGTTGTGATTTTCCTTTTTTTAAAATAGACTTTTGCTTATTTTCTTTAGAGAAGGTGTTTCAATATTTCTTTTAGGATAAGTTTAGTATTGCTGATTCTTTTAGTTTTTGCTTGTCTAATAAATTCTTTTTCTTTCTATTCTAAGTGATAATCTTGCTGAGTAAAGTGTCCTAGGTTGCAGGCTTTTCCCTCTCAGGACTTTGAATGTGTCATACCACTCGCTTCTCTCCTGCATAGTTTCTGTGGAGAAATCACCTGATAGTCTTATGGGGCTTCCCTTTTAACAGTCTTGCTGCCTTTAGAATCCTTTCTTTATCTTTAACTTTTGCCATTTTAATTATAATATGTCTTTGTGTGAGTCTGTTTGGTTTCATCTTGTTTGGGGACCCGCTATGCTTCCTTTACCTGGATATCTGTTTCCTTCTTTCAATTTGGGAAGTTTTCAGCCGTGATTTCTTCAAATACATTTTTGATCCCCTTCTCTCTCTCTTCTCCTTCTGGAACCCCTATTATGCATAGGTTGTCATGCTTTATATTATCCCATAGATTTCACATGTTGCTTTCATTTTTTTAATTGTCTTTCTGTCTGCTATTTTGATTGGGTGATTTCCATTATTCCATCTTCCAGATCACTTATTCATTCTTCTGCATCATTTAGACTGCTATTCATTGCTTTTAGATTGGTTTTTTATCTTGGCAATCGAGTTGTCTCATTTTGATTGATTCCTCTTTATGGTTTCTAGTTCCTTGTTATAGTGACCTGCATTTCTATTGAAAATCTTTCTTAATTCCTTTGGCATTTTTATTACTCCTTTTTGAACTTGGGGTTTAGTAGATTGGAGAGGTCTGTTTCATTGTTTGTTCTTTCAGGGGATTTATCTTGTTCTTTTAATTGGGAGTAGTTCCTCTCCATTTTCATTTTACTATGATTTCTCTGTCTCTATGAATTTAGGAGAAATATTTATCTACTGTGATCTTGAAGGGCTGTCCTTATGTGGGTGTTGGGAGGTTTTCGAACACTGATTCAATCTTTTTACTAGTAGATGGTCTGTTCAGATTGGTTATTGTTTATTTGTTGAACTTCTCATTTTGTTCACGCATTGTTTTTCTAATTTCATTTAGTTGTTTGCATGTTCTTGTAGTTCACTAAACTTTTAGAGAATTATTCTGAATGTTTTGTCAGATAGTTCATTGATAATCATTTCTTTATAGTCAGTTATTGGAGTTTTATTAGTTTCCTTTGGTGGTATCATATTTATCTGATTCTTTGTGATCCTTGATGCCTTGCATTGATATCTGCACATTTGAGAAAGTGGTCTCCTTTTCCAGACTTTATACATTTGTTTCAGCAGGAAAATAACTTCAGCAGAGACCTCAGGTTGGGATACTAAATGGGTCAGCTGGTGGCATCTGTGGGCAGGTGGGGCTTGTTATTGGTGGTGTCTTGTTGGATGAGGCCACTGCCCACGCTCTCAGGTCAGGGTGTGCTGCTGGCTGAGCTCCATGGTTGGATGGTAGCTGGCTGGGCTCTACATTCAAGTGGGGTCACTGGGTGCTCTCCCTGGCTTGGCAGTGCTGCTGGATGTGTTCTGTGGTCAGGTGAGGCCACTAGCTGGGCCCCACCTCTATTTAGGTTGGGTCTCAGGTTGTGTCCCCTGACAGGGCGGTGCCATGTGTTGGATTCCCCAATTTGTCAGGGTCACAGGTCATTCTCTGCAATTGCTCCTGTTTGAGTGAGGCCTCAGGCTATCCTTCCTGACTGGATGGTGACACTCCACATTGAGGTGGAACTGCAGGCTGGGCTTTGCAATCAGGTAGGCCATTAACTGTGCTCCACTATTGCAAGAGGTTGCTGGTTGGGCTCTGTCATCTGGCCAGGTCTTCAGCTGACCCCACATATTGGTGAGGCTGAGTACTGTGCTTTGTGTCATGTGAAATTGCTGTCTAGGCTTTCTGGTCAGGTGGGGCCCCAGGCTATATTCCACAATTGGGCAGGATCACATGCTGGGATCTCTGACTGGGCCAAGCCATAACTATGTTCAGTAATTGGGCAAGGTCATGTGCTGTGCTCCATGGCTAGGCAGTGCCATAAGCTTTGCTCTGAGGGTGCTCAGGGCCACTGTTCAGTCTCCCTTGTTTTGTGGGGCCAGAGGCTATGCTCAACAGTTGGGCAGGGCTGCTGGCTTTGCTACCTGCCTGCACCAGCTGTAGGATGAGCTCCTCTGTGGCCATGTTTTCCAGAAGGATGGGACTGGATGAGAGTAGCTGAGCAGGACCAATAATTTGCTCCCCTGCCCAGTTGGGGCCATAAAATGGGCTCCATGGCTAGTACACATCATTGGCTGGGGATCCAAATTAGGCAGAATTTCCAACTGAGCTACCTGGCCCAACGTGGCCACTAGCTTGGCTTTGCAGATGGGAAGAATTGCTGGATGGGATCTCTTCTCAGCTACCACTGCAAGCAGGAACATGGTCTGCCAAGATCTGAGTCCTGGTTGCTGTTAGCCCCACTCCCCTTCTCTGCATCTAACTGATTGCCAGTGGTTGAGCTCTGCTGGTTCCCCCAGCAATATTCAGCATATGAGACCTGAGTAGACCTCCCAGAAAGTGTCCCGTAATGCTAGGGAAGCTGTATGTCCGCTTGGGTTATCTTTTTCCCACTGAAGAAACTTTAGGCCCAGAGTGGCTTTCTCTGTGCAGTTCTGTGCTTACTTGAGGGAGGGGCAATGCAGTCAAAGTTAAACTGCTCCTTTTACCCTCCTAATGTGGTCCTTCTCAGTCTCTGTTGTCCAGAGGGGTGCTTCAGCCTCATCTCCACGTTCCAAGATTTTCACAATGGTATCTTGTCTATGGACAGTGGCTGGTTTGCCCTCTGCACCCTGTTGCTGCGTTCTCCTCCGCGGCTCCGAAGCTTCCTCCCTCCGCCACCCACAGTCTCCGCCCGCGAAGGGGCTTCTAGTGTGTGGAAACCTTTCCTCCTTCACAGCTCCCTCCCACTGGTGCAGGTCCCGTCCCTATTCTTTTGTCTCTGTTTATTCTTTTTTCTTTTGCCCTACCCAGGTACGTGGGGAGTTTCTTGCCTTTTGGGAGGGCTGAGGTCTTCTGCCAGCGTTCAGTGGGTGTTCTATAGGAGCAGTTCCACGTGTAGGTGTAAGGGGAACCGAAATCAGGATTGATCTATGTTGACATCTTGATGATGTCACTCCTGGGAATTTTTAAAAATTATGTCTTTTATGATAACTTCTCTTCCATTTGCTCTGTTCTTTTCCTTTTGGATTGTAAAGTCTTTTATTTGTTTACCAGTCATCTCAATCACTTTATCCTTTGCCTATAAATCTTGCCATAGCTTCTCAAACTGAACTGGTAAATCATTTGATTTTTTTGTAATATCCACTTAATTCTTATTTCTTCTTACATTCATGACATCTATTTCTATCCCTATCCCAAGCCCTTTGACTCTTCAGTTTTTCATTGGAAAGCAATCGAATGGTTGAACCTTATAAAACTGCCAGTTTTCCAGCTCAAAAATCATCAACTATCAGCAGTTTCTTGCAGTTCAACCTAATGTCTTGATTTCAGATTTTACTCTTTCCACAGATGTAATGCCCTCTTAAACTATTTTGGAAGAGTGATCTAGAGATGAGTACAAGTTTTCACATTTCCTAGAGGAGCCTTTTCATAGCGTGATATTTGTCTGATTCCCTTCTGGAATACTGAGTTTATTGGGGTCTGGTTATTTGTCTTTTCTCATTATTTAAGAGGTAGGTCATTTTCTTTTCAGTGTTATAATTTATGATGGCTTTTTCCCTAGCTTTGTTTTTGCTACACCAGGGTTTTGAGGGGAGAGATGAAACTGCTACATGTGTTCCAGCTTTGCTGAGCACTTACTTCCCCTCACCTGCTTGAGCCCCGGTGGATGTTAGTCCCTAGAAGACTCAGTTCTTTGCAAGGTTGATCTTTTCCTTTTGCTGCCTGATCACTGACCCTTCCTCTCCTTTGACCACTGCCTTGGGAACATAGGAGTGCTTCTATCTGTCCAAAGCTGTACTTTCAAAGGGGATTATGAAGGAATCCTGAAGAAATGATTGTTAACCTAGGGGACATGACTCCCTCCTCATTTATATTTAGTTTGGCTCCTTCCTACAAGGGCAGGTAGACTCTCAAAATTCTCTGAGGAGAGGCTCAGGTCTTTAGGAGTTACTGTTAACAGAGAATCAATGAGACAAGCAGAATTTCTCCTGCTAATATTACTTGTCCACCCATTGCATATCTTTAGAGTCATTATTATGATAAAAGACTGTGCAAATAAGACTTAGAAGGGAGGAAAAAAAGAAGGCAAAAGGAACCAACACACTCATCTTATCCCATTAAGTTAGCTTGGGTATTGAGTCACATCTTTATCTGGCCATCCTCAGCCCTCCCTTATTTGGAGCCCTAAGCAGAGGTAGTGGTGGGAGCTGAGGCGAGCAGCTGCTTTATGTGCAGGGCTCCAGCGAAGTTCTCAAATTTCTCCCAAGTATATCCCAGGTTGCCCTCTCATCCAGTCTCTGCCAGTAGGATTTAGGCGTATCAGTGTCTGGCCAGAGCTTTAGTAGGAAGTAAGAAAAATGAAGGATGTGGTCAGAGAATGTCCACTTAGTCTACATCAAGTAAATCTCAAGGACACATGCTGTGGCCAGAGCCACATGAAGTCCTTTATCTGGGCCCTGCCAGTGGTACTCCCTCACCCCCACCACCACAACTGAGTTTAGTTGTGGAATCATGTTCTGGGCGTCATAGATCAGCATTTCTTTTTTAAGAAGTCTCATTTGCTTTGTGATCATTTTATGTGCCAAACTTGACTGGCCCAGATGTTTGCTCAAATATTATTCTGGGTGTTTCTGGGAAGGTGTTTCTGGATGATATTAACATAAATTTGTAGACTTAGTAAAGGGGATTGCCCTCCCTAATGTGGGTGGGCCTCATTCAATCCATTGAAGGCCTGGAGAGAACAAAAAGTCTGACCCTCTCCCAAATACGAGAGAACTCCCCCTGTTTGACTGCCTTCAGATTTGAAAATAGTTTTTTTCCTGCCTTAGGACTGGAGTTGAAACTTTGGCTTTTCCTGGGTCTTGAGCCTGTCAGAGTTCCAAATGGAACTACACCATTGGCTCTCCTGTGTCCCCAGGTTGACTCACACTGTAGATCTTGTAACTTGTCAGTCTCCATAATTGAGTCAATTCCTCATATCTCTCGTTCTCTCCCTCTTTTTTCTGTCTTCCCCTCTCCTTTACCCTCTCTCTCCCTCTTTCCCTCCCCCCTTCCCTCTCTCCCTCCCTGCCCCCACACTGTCTGTCTGTCTACCTATCTGTCTATCTCCAATTTGTTCTATTTCTCTGAAGACGGCTAACACATGCCTCATATTATACAGAAGTCCCTCCAGGTTTCTTGTTCTCTAATGTTTTTCCTTTCTTATTTTTAATGCTATTATAAATCTTTTTCTTATTTTTATATTTCCTCGGTCATTCTAATGAGTTTCTAGGAGGGAGGTGAGATAACTACATGAGCTCAACTTTCCATTTTGAAACCCGAAGTCTACCAAAGTTTACAAAGCAGTGAAGGAATTTCCTTTGTCTTTATCCCTATGTGTTTCTTGTCCTTTTTCATGCCACCACACCTCCCTTCAACCCCCTCATCCTTTCCTCCTAAATCATGACACATTTTCTCTCTGTTCTCTTTCCTCCCAGTCCGTACTCTGGGCATCTAAAAAAAATACCTCCATTTCTGTGCTTTTTGGTAGTTAAATGCCAGCCATATGTCTCCTCAAAGGCTGTCATTTTCATTTTTATTCCACTCACTGACCCTGTAAATGACATTTGATGCACAAGAGCTGGAACAGTCATTAGCGTAATTTTTTTTTTTTTTTTTAGGAAAAAAATCTCTCACAGCTCTAAATCATATCTAAAAGATTTTTTTTTTTTAAAAGGCACCCAGCAGTAAGTCCTCTCAATGTCCATACTTGGCCCTGCTGGGGATTGATTGCACAGGAAAACAGAGGAACATTAGGTAATGTGACTGTGAGCAGGGTTAGGTGAATGACTGAATGTAGCTGCAACCCTAAGGAAGGCCCCTAGGAGCAATATTGTTTTTTTCTGGTTCCAATAGGTTCCAATAAAGTTAATCTTAATCCTTCCTCTGAAATTTCAAAAATCAAGCTTCTATATCTTTCCTGTTTATTCAGTTTAAGTAGCATCCTTGGTAGAATCCATCATAAGGGAATGTCTAGTTGAAGCCACATGTCTGCTGGAGTGAGTTGGGTTGCATCTTAGCATAACAGTATTGCTAACTGAATACAGTAGGAATGTTTCCCCCCAACCTGGAGCCAGATATAAATACTTAGGTAAATGCTCATATTGCATGATACAAAAGAGTGATGACAATATGATTAAATAAGCCTATTTCATGTTAGGGCCCATCTGGGTTACTTCGACTTGCACATTCTGTCAGGACTTAATAACATCTGCAAGTTAAAGTATCCTGAATGGACTCTCAAATGGAAGAGGGCCATCCTATCCCCTCTGTTCATATTTAGGTTGTACTAACAAGCCCCATTCGATTTCTAAATTATCATCCTTGAACATGTCTCCTACCTCTCTGGAGACCCAGAAGGCCCATAGAGCTCATGAGGTCCTAGGGATTTGCTCAGAACAGGGTTTACATGACAACAAAACTATTGTCAAGGTTCATGGTGACCCCAAACTAATGGCCCAAGGTGTATGTAATGACAAGTTTTCTTGAGAAGAACTTAAGAGCAGGAAAGTATAAAGCACACAATATCCCCCCAGTTGCAATATTATACCTTACAGAGGTGTGTTTAGGCAGCAGAGCTGGATGTGCACTCCAATTGAAGAAAGTCTCCCTACCACCACTTTACATATTTACAGGCTAAATTAAGATGGGGTAGGGAATACCTAGTATTCTATGATACAAAGGGGATTCCTGGCCCAGAAAGTAACCTTATTACTCATGTGTTCAGTGAGGGACTTTGAATACCAATGAGAAAATTTGCTGTCTTTTTTATGAGCTGACTCAGACCAGCTGAACCAACTCACTCCCTATCCATTGGAAAGGGCCATTGCACCCTGTGGCCATCAGAGAGCAAAGGGTTGTCTTTACTCAGTGTCTCCTGACCTTTGGGATTCATTAAATATATGCTTCACTATCAGGAAAATAGTAAGACATTAAATGGAGCCTTCAAAGCTTGCTGACAATGTCAGGGGAGTCACTGTATGATGAGAGAGGTCTCAAAACATACTATAAAGCACATCATAGGGATCTGAAGAGCTCTTCTGAGCCAACCTAGCCTGGAGCCCAGGCTAAGCCAAAGGGAGAAAACCCCAAGGTGCAGACTGAGAAAGATCCTGGATCTTTTTACTCACTGATCCTGAGGTTGAGGGCAAGAGATGTTTTCCATCATGTATACTTCTCCCAGGGCTATGTGGTTATCCACATGACCTGGAAAAGGGAGTCAAGGCTGCTCTGTTCAGGACTGAGATTCTGGTTGGCTCTGGGCAATGTGATTTACGGTAGCCAGTAGGTTTCCGATCATATCTTGGCCTTAGAAGTGCCAATCTAAGCCTGAAATGTTCACATAAACTGATCAAATTCTCTTTCCTTGACTTTATGAAGGAGGCCCTAGTACCAGTCCCACAGAACTTAATGAGAGGTATCTGAAAGTGTTCCTAGTCACTATGAACACTGCAGAGCGAGAGAGGTGATATATCTAGGAAGAAGGCAGCAGACAGCTGCTGTCCACATAGAAAAACAAGTCCTGATATTGGATACACAAAGGGTACCATTTATAGATTCAGGGTACATTCCATATCCAGTTGGCAATGACAGTTGTCCATGGGAGATGATTTGTGTGCTTTTAGGGAATGGTGATAGGGTGGACTAGACCTGGTTGTAGTGCTTGGATGGAGAAGAGCACCACCAGGCCATTAGGGATCGCTTCCAAGATGACTGGGGAGTGAGATGGCAAAATGAGAGCATCACTGCACATCTGATAGGATGAAGAGAGCTGAACTGATGAGCATGGCTAACTGGAAGAGCAGTAAAGATGGCAGAGCTAACAGGACCTCTGGATTCTGTCAGCCAACTGATTTCCACAACATTCTCTGGGAATAGGATGCCTGTAAATTTATCCAAAACTCGATCAGATTAGGAATGACAAATTCAGCACCAAAATAAGTTTTCACAGTAACCTGCTTCTTAGGACAATTAATGTAAGACTATTCAGGAATCTCAAACTATATCTCTTCTCTCATCTCTCTTCCCTGTTGCCTCTGTGTATACCTTTGACTTTCATAGGTCTGCCAGTCTGCTTAAATATCTTACATTATTTTGCAACAAGGCACCTGTTCAATTTCTGTTTTTTTTTTCAGTCTCTCTATTCATGAGTCATAGTAATATATCTTTGTGGATGACCCCTAATACCTCCTGATATTTACTCCTTTGTGTAGTTTCCTCCTACATTGAATCCTTTGCCTCTTTTAAAACAAAATTCACTGGAAGCAATAGTATAAGCCTTCAATGCTAGGTAATAAAGTCATTGTGGCTTCCACCTGACTCCCTCTTAGATTTCTTACTGTGGGGGAAGCCAGAGCATTCAAGCATTCCTGTGAAGAAGATCACATAAAAAAGGACTGAGGCAAGTAATCATCATCCAACCCCAGGTTTCTGGCCAGATGAGTAAGCTACCTTAGAATTGGATTCTCCAGATTAGTTAAGCCTTCAGATGACTACATCCATGGACAATATTTGACTGAAGTCTTACAAGAAACCTTGAGCCAGAACCATCCAGATGGTCCTGTATTCCTGACCCCTAGAAATAGTGAGAGATAATAGTAATTATTGTTTTAAGTCACTAAGTTTGGGGATGACTTATTATGCAACAATATTTAACTAATAGGAAAGATGACAAGAGCACACAGAGAAGGGCCAAGAGCCAAGGTGAATCACTGTAAGGGAGCAGGACTGAAACCTAATGGAGGATCTGGGAATGTGTGCTTGTGTAGATTTCAGAATTGCTATGGACCACAGACTTCTGTGCACCTCCCATTTTCCCCTGTTAGTGGAAAAGTGGTCATCCTATGCCTCTCCTACTATCAAGTTGGGTGAGTTGGAGCATAAAACTTGGCTATTTGGTTTATAGGTGTTCAATTCAAGGGATACTGTCTTTGAGCAGCTGTACTTAAGGAACCACATCTGAAGTTTTTCATCCAGACTTAAATACACTTAAGATGAATGATGAGCCTGGGTCTGTTGTAATAAGTGACATCTGTGAGGGATCTTGAGAGGGTTTGAGTGTATTTTGCATAGGGGAGAAACGTAGATGATTCGAGGCCAATGGACAGATGCTAGTGGCTTTAAAACATATCCACAAATTCTTTGACTCCTCCCACAGAAACTGGCATCTAATTCTGCAAACTTTGGGCATATCAGATTTAGGTATTTGCTTCTAATTAATAGAATGCAGTGGACGTAGCATATTATGACTTGCAAAGCTAGATTAGAAAAGGGGATAGAATTCCCATTTGGCTCTCACTCTGTACTTTAGCCCTTGAAGTCCTTGAAACCCAGTCATCATGTTGTGAGGAAGCCCAGGCCACATGGAGAAATCACATGTAGTTTTCTGGGTAATAACCATAGCTGTTCTAGTCAACATCTAGCAGTACCTTCCAGACATGTGGGTGAGGAGCTTCCAGATGATTCCAGCCACCAGCTCTTAGCTCTCACAGTTGTTGTGAGGTGGAGCAGAGACTGAACTATCTCCACAAAGCCCTGTTCAAACTGTGGACTTCTGAGAAAAACAAATGTTGTCATTGCTTTAAACACTAAGTTTAGGAGTGATCTGTTAGGAGATTGGTTCAAGATGGTGGAGTAGAAGGACTGGCACTCACTCCCTCTTGCAAGAGCACCAGAATCACAACTAACTGCTGAATAATCAACGACAGGAAGACACTGGAACTCACCAAAAAAGATACCCCACATTCAAAGATGAAGGAGAAGCCACAATGAGATGGTAGGAGGGGCGCAATCACAAAAAAATCAAATCCTATAATTGCTGGGTGGGTGACTCACAAACTGTAGAACACGTATACCACAGAAGTCCACCCACTGGAGTGAAGATTCTGAGCCCAACGTCAGGCTACCCAACCTGGGGGTCTGGCAAAGGGTGGAGGAATTCCTAGAGAATCAGACTTTGAAGACTAGTGGAATTTGATTGCAGGACTTTGATGGGACTGGGGGAAACAGAGACTCTACTCTTGGAGGGCACACACAAAACAGTGTGCACATTGGGACCCAGGGGAAGGAGCAGTGACCCCATTGGAGACTGAACCAGACCTACCTGCTAGTGTTGGAGGGTTTCCTGCAGAGGTGGGGGGTGGCTGTGGCTCACTGTGAGGACAAGGACACTGGTAGCAGAAGTTCTGGGAAGTACTCCTTGGTGTAAGCCCTCCCAGAGTCTGCCATTAGCCCCACCAAAGAGCCAGGTAGCCTCCAGTGTTGGGTCACCTCAGGCCAGACAACCAAAAAGGAGAGAACACAGCCCCACCTATCAGCAGACAAGTGGATTAAAGTTTTACTGAGCTCTGCCAACCAGAGCTCAGTAAAAAGCCAGCTCTACCCACCACCAGTCCCTCCCATCAGGAAACTTGTACAAGCCTCTTAGATAGCCTCATCAACCAGAGGGCAGACAGCAGAAGCAAGAAGAACTACAGTCCTGCAGTCTGTGGAACAAAAACAACATTCACAGAAAGATAGACAAGATGAAAAGGCAGAGGGCTATGTACCAGATGAAGGAACAAGCTAAAACCACAAAAAAAAAAAAAAAAAAAAAAAAGAAGTGGAGATAGGAAACCTTCCAGAAAAAGAATTCAGAATAATGATAGTGAAGATGATCCAGGACCTTGGGAAAAGAATGGAGGCAAAGATTGAGAAGATGCAAGAAATGTTTAACAAAGACCTAGAAGAATTAAAGAACAAACAAACAGAGATGAACAAAACAAAAACTGAAATGAAAAATACACTAGAAGGAATCAATAGCAGAATACCTGAGGCAGAAGAACCGATAAGTGACCTGGAAGACAGAATGGTGGAATTCACTGCCACAGAACAGAAAAATGAATGAAAAGAAATTAACACAGCCTAAGAGACCTCTGGGACAACATTAAATGCAACAACATTCACATCATAGGGGTCCCAGAAGGAGAAGAGAGAGAGACAGGACCCGAGAAAAAATTTGAAGAGATTATAGTTGAAAAATTCTGTAACATGGAAAAGGAAATAGCCACCCAAGTCCAGGAAGTGCAGAGAGTCCCAGGCAGGATAAACTGAAGGAGAAATGCCGAGACACATAGTAATCAAATTGGCGAAAATTAAAGACAGAAATTATTGAAAGCAACAAGAGAAAAATGACAAATAACATACAAGGAAACTCCCATAAGGTTAACAGCTGGTTTCTCAGCAGAAACTCTACAAGCCAGAAGGGAGTGGCATGATATACTTAAAGTGATGAACAGGAAGAACCTATAACTAATATTACTCTACCCCACAAGGATGTCATTCAGATTTGATGGAGAAATCAAAAGCTTCACAGACAAGCAAAAGCTAAGAGAATTCAGCACCACCAAACCAGCTCTACAACAAATGCTAAAGGAACTTCTCTAAGTGGGAAACACAAGAGAAGAAAAGGACCTACAAAAACAAACCAATAACAATTAATAAAATGGTAATATGAACATACATATCGATAATTACCTTAAAAGTGAATGTATTACATGCTCGAACAAAAAGACACAGGCTAGCTGAATGGATACAGAAATAAGACCCATATATATGCTGTCTATAAGAGACCCACTTCAGACCTAGGGAAACATACAGACTGAAAGTGAGGGGATGGAAAAAGATATTCTATGCAAATGGAACTCAAAAGAAAGATGGAGTAACAATACTCATATCAGATAAAATAGACTTAAAAATAAAGAATGTTACAAGAGACAAGAACACTAACAATGATCAGGAGATCAACTCAAGAAGATTTAACAATTATAAATATATATGCACGCAACATAGGAGCACCTCAATACACAAGGCAAGTGCTAACAGCTATAAAAGAGGAAATCGACAGTAACACAATAATAGTGGGGGACTTTAACACCTCACTTACACCAATGGACAGATCATCCAAACAGAAAATTAAAATACCTATAGACAAATTGCAACAAAAACATGATGATCCAAAACCTATGGGATGCAGCAAAAGCAGTTCTAAGAGGGAAGTTTATAACAATACAAGCCTACCTCAAGAAACAAGGAGAATCTCAAATAAACAATGGAACCTTACACCTAAAGGAACTAGAAAAAGAAGAACAAACAAAACCCAAAGTTAGTAGAAGGAAAGAAATCATAAAAATCAGAGCAGAAATAAATGAAATAGAAACACAGAAAAAAATAGCAAAGATCAATAAAACTATAAGCAGGTTCTTTGAGTTTATCTTTGAGAAGATAAACAAAATTGATAAACCTTTATCCAGACTCATCAAGAAAATGAGGGAGAGGACTCAAATCAATAAAATTAGAAATGAAAAAGGAGAAGTTACAACAGACAATGCAGAAATACAGAGCATCCTAAGAGACTATTACAAGCAAATCTATGCCAATAAAATGGACAACCTGGAAGAAATGGACAAATTCTTAGAAAGGTATAACCTTCCAAGACTGAATCACAGGTGAATTCTGTCAAACATTTAGAGAAGAGCTAACACCAATCCTTCTCAAACTCCTCCCAAAAATTGTGGAGGAAGGAACACTCCCAAACTCATTTGATGAGGCCACCATCACCCTGATACCAAAACCAGATAAAGATACCACAAAAAAAAGAAAATTACGGACCAGTATCACTGATGAATATAGATGCAAAATTCCTCAACAAAATGCTAGCAAACAGAATCCAACAACACATTAAAAGGATCATACACCATGATCAAGTGGGATTTATCCCAGGGATGCAAGGATTCTTCAATATATGCAAATCAATCAATGTGATACACCATATTAACAAATTGAATAATAAAAACCATATGATCATCTCAATAGATGCAGAGAAAGCTTTTGACAAAATTCAACACCCATTTATGATAAAAACTCTCCAGAAAGTGTGCACAGAGGGAACCTACCTCAACATGATAAAGGCCATATATGACAAACCCAGAGCAAATATCATTCTCAGTGGTGAAAAACTGAAAGCATTTCCACTAAGATCAGGAACAAGACAAGTATGTCCACTCTTGCCACTCTTATTCAACATAGTTTTGGAAGTCCTAGCCACGGGAATCCAAGAAGAAAAAGAATACAAGTTGGAAAAGAAGAAGTAAAACTGTCACTGTTTGCAGATGACATGATACTTTACATAGCGAATCCTAAACATGCTATCAGAAAACTACTAGAACTAATCAATGAATTTGGTAAAGAGGCTGGATAGAAAATTAATGCACAGAAATCTCTTGCATATCTATACACTAATGATGAAAAATCTCTCAAAAGAAAGATGGAGTAACAATACTCATATCAGATAAAATAGACTTAAAAATAAAGAATGTTACAAGAGACAAGGAAGGACACTACATAATGATGAACGGATCAATCCAAGAAGAAGATAAAACAATTATAAATATTTATGCACCCAACATAAACATAGGAGCACCTCAATACATAAGGCAAATGCTAACAGCCATAAAAGGGGAAACTGACAGTAACACAATCATAGTAGGGGACTTTAACACCCCACTTTCACCAATGGACAGATCATCCAAAATGAAAATAAATAAGAAAATACATTACCAATGGCATTTTTTACAGAACTAGAACAAAAAATTTTAAAATTTGTATGGAGACACAAAAGATCCCGAATGGCCAAAGCAGCCTTGAGGGAAAAAATCGGAGCTGGAGGAATCAGACTTCCTGACTTCAGACTATACTACAAAGCTACAGTAATCAAGACAATATTGTACTGGCATAAAAACAGAAATATAGATCAATGGAACAGGATAGAAAGCTCAGAGATAAACACACGCACCTATGGTCAACTAATCTATGACAAAGGAGGCAAGGATATACAATGGAGAAAAGGCAGTCTCTTCAGTACGTGGTGCTGGGAAAACTGGAGAGCTACATGTAAAAGAATGAAATTAGCACACTCCCTAACACCATACACAAAAATAAACTCAAAATGGATTAGAGACCTAAATGTAAGACTGGACAGTGTGAAACTCTTAGAGGAAACCATAGGAAGAACCCTCTTTGTCTTAAATCACAGCAAGATCTTTTTTGATCCACCTCCTATAGTAATGGAAATAAAAACAAAAATAAACTAATGGGACCTAATGAAACTTAAAAGCTTTTGCACAGCAAAGGAAACCATAAACAAGACCAAAAGACAACCCTCAGAATGGGAGAAAATATTTGCAAATGAATCAACGGACAAAGATTAATCTCCAGCATATATAAACTGCGCATGCAGCTCGATATTAAAAAAAAAACCCAATCCAAAAATGGGCAGAAGACCTAAATAGACATTTCTCCAAAGAAGACATACAGATAGCCAAGAAGCACATGAAAAGCTGCTCAACATCACTAATTATTAGAGAAATACAAGTCAAAACTACAATGAGGGGCTTCCCTGGTGGCGCAGTGGTTGAGAATCCGCCTGCCGATGCAGCAGACATGGGTTTGTGCCCCGGTCCAGGAAGATCCCACATACCGCGGAGTGGCTGGGCCTGTGAGCCATGGCCACTGAGCCTGTGCATACAGAGCCTGTGCTCTGCAACGGGAGAGGCCACAACAGTGAGAGGCCCGCGTACCACAAACAAAACCAAAAAAAACCAAAAACAAACAAACAAATAAAAACTACAATGAGGTATCACCTCACACCAGTTAGAATAGGCAACATCGGAAAATCTACAAAAAACAAATGCTGTAGAGGGTGTGGAGAAAAGGGAACCCTCTTGCAGTGTTGGTGGGAATGTAGATTGATATAGCCACTATGGAGAACAGTATGGAGGTTCCTTAAACTAAAAATAGAATTATCATATGACCCAGCAATCCTACTACTGGGCATATACCTGGAGAAAACCATAATTCAAAAAAGAGTCCTGTACCATAATGTTCATTGCAGCTCTGTTTACAATAGCCAGGACATGGAAGCAACCTAAGTGTCCATCGACAGATGAATGGATAAAAAAGATGTGGCACATATATACAATGGAATATATTACTCAGCCATAAAAAGGAACAAAATTGGGTCATTTGTTGAGATGTGGATGGATCTAGAGACTGTCATACAGAGTGAAGTAAGTCAGTAAGAGAAAAACAAATAACATATATTAACGCATATATGTGGAACCTAGAAAAATGATACAGATGAACTGGTTTGCAGGGCAGAAATAGAGACACAGATGTAGAGAATAAACGTATGAACACCAAGAGGGGAAAGTGGTGGGGTTGGTGGTGGTGTGATGAACTGAGAGATTGGGATTGACATAAATACACTAATAGGTATAAAATGGATAATTAATAAGAATCTGCTGTGTAAAAAAAAATATATAATTCAAAAATTAAAAAGAAAAAGGAGTGATTTGTAACAAAGCCACAGTAAGTGGGACAGGGTCCTCTGTCTTTCCTTTCTTGATTTCCATAATTTTTCCATCCTGGGTAGAAACTTGAGACACATTCTGGGACCCCTTTTCACTTATTTTCTCATGCAAGTAGGGTAATATCTGTTTCCCCCTGTGAAAAGAGCAAATACAAAGACATTGTCCACTTGGGAAGGACATGCCTATATTCAATTATCTTATATATTTTTATCAAGGGTATATTGTTAGGTATCCACCATTGATGCCCAGTTCTCATACAACCATGTTAACACAGCAACTATCTCAAAGTGGCAACTGCCTCAGTGAGGTATTCCAGTTTATATTTAATCTCAGGGATATCTCCCAATGAGGGTATGTATTCCCAAATCCACTATTTTCTTGATTAGGAATTGGATGGTAATAATCTTCCCTAACATCATTAATAAATCTATGCAATTAATTCTTGAGCCAGAGGTTGTATGTTATTTACCCTATTGCTTATTGTGCAACTTTATTCAATAAAACTAATGTCATCCCCTCTTCATGCAAAAGAACATCCTAGTCCTTGAAAAGACTCTCTGCATGCTGATGATAGCACTCCTGAAGTGTGATAGCTCTCATATATAACCTATAACTCCTTCCAGTCATGGGCCCCCTCAGTCCTCTGTACAATGTGCCACATGTTAATTGGTTTCAGACTACCTCCGTTGCTGCAATAACAGCAGTTCTTTCCCTTCTGGAGAAAACTCCTCCTGTTTCTGAAGTAGCATGTGACTGTCCTGTTGGCAACCCTGGAGGTGATGAATGGGGTCCTTGCCCATTCCATCTTCACGGAGAGTGATTGGCTCCAGCAGTTGCCCTGGATGCAGTGAGCGGGTCCTTCCTGTTTTCTTCCTTCTCCTGAGGGCTCAAAACTACCTCCAGATGCAGAGAAACCAGAGCACTAATTCATGAACCGTGTCATCTCATCTTCATCTCATCTTCACAGCCCTCTTACAGATAAGCCTATATCCTGTGATAAACTAAAACATTATTTTAAAATAATTTGGTTATATTTTCTGATTATAAAAGTAGTACAATTTTTTAATGTAAAAATGCCAGAAGATTTAAGAAAATGTTTAATTATTTAAAAAAATAGAATCAAAGGGCTTCCCTGGTGGTGCAGTGGTTCCACCTGCCAATGCAGGGGACATGGGTTTGAGCCCTTGTCCGGGAAGATCCCACATGCTGCAGAGCAGCTAAGCCCGTGCGCCACAACTACTGAGCCTGTGCTCTAGAGCCCACAAGCCACAACTACTGAAGCCCGTGTGCCTAGAGCCCATGCTCCGCAACAAGAGAAGCCACTGCAATGAGAAGCCTGCGCACTGCAATGAAGAGTAGCCCCCACTCTCTGCAACTATAGAAAAACCCACATGCAGCAATGAAGACCCAATGCAGCCAAAAATAAATTAAATAAATAAATTTATTTAAAAAATAAAAATCACAAAGTCCAGTCTGGCAGTCTTAATTGTTGTATTTCTTTGTAGTCATGCACATACTATATATCCACATACAAATAATCCTAATCTTCTTAAAATTATACATATATATTTATATATATATTATCAGGGTCATACTATGTATAGTTTTCTATCCTCTTTTTTACTTATCATTGCAGCAGAAGTATTTTCCATGTCATCCAAAATGCTTCATACGTATTTTTGTTGGCTGAATTGTGTATTAAGTTTGCTTCCAGTGTTCTGGTATTAAAATAATGTCATGATGAACTTCTTTATATATAAATCTTTGTCTTCATTTTTGATTACTTCCTTAGGATCCATTCAGGGGAGTAAAATTACCGATTTGAAGAGGATGAAATTTTTTATAGCTTATGACAGATATTTACAAATCATGTTCTGGAGGGCTTTAACAAATTACATTGCCACCAATAGTTTATGAGAATATGTCTTACTGAATCTTTGCAAATATTGGGTACTGTTATTTAAAAAATCCTGTTGGTGGTGAATTGTAAAGACTAGTATCTCCCTGATATTTTACTTTTCATTTATTTGCTTAGTACTGGGCCTGAACTTTTCCCCACTTGTTTATGTGCCATTTGCATTTTGTTTTTTATGAAGTGCTTGACAATATATTTTCTTCTTTCTAATTTTTATAATTTTTGGTTTTCCAATGTGACTGTATCATTTTGCTTTCCCAACAGCAATGTGTAAAAGCTCCAATTGTTTTACCTCCTTGTTGGTGTTCGATATTTTCAGTTTTAAAAAAATATATTTTAGACATTCCAAAATGTATATACTGGTATCTCATTGTGGTTTAATTTGCATTTCCCTAATGACTAATGAGGTTAAGTATTTTTAAAGTGTTTATTTCCCATCTGTATCTTTGTTAAAGTGTTCATTGAAGTCTTTTGTCCATTTTTATTGGGTTGGTTATTTGCTTATTATTTTGTTTTGAGGCTTTGCTATTTATTTGGTATACAAGTTCTTAGATACGTGACATCCACATATTTTCTCCCAGTTTGTAGCTTGCATTATCATTCTCTCAATAGTATGTGTTGCAGAGTAGAAGTTTTTAATGTTGTAGAAGTATGATTTATTGTGTTTTTATTTAATGAATTATACCTTTGTGGTGGCACCTAAGAACTCCTTGATACAACATTACAGTAATTATGTCATTTGTTTTTGTCTAGAGATTTTATAGTTGTAAGTTGTACACTTAAGTCTATAATTCAAGTCAAGTTTTTAATATGATGTGAAGTTTAGTTAGAGTTTTGTTTTTTTTTTTTTTTTGCCATATTCCACTTGTTCCAGGATCATTTGAAAACATCCTCCTTTCTCCACTGAGTTGCTTTGTGTCTTTGTTTAGAAAAAAATCAATTGACCATATCTGCGAGGCTCTATTTCTGGATTCTTTATTCTGTTTCTTTGATCTATGCATCTAACTTTTCAACAATACTATACTGTCTTGATTATTGTAGCTTTAAAGTAGTCTTAAAACCAGGTGGTATAAGTCCTCTGACTTTGTTTTTCAACATTGTTTTGACTATTCTAGTTCTTTTGCCTTTCCATATAAGTAATATATTAATTTTGAAATATTGATCTAAAAATCGTGTTTGGATTTTGATAGGGATTTAATTAAATCTATGATCAGTTTGGGGAGAATCGATATCTTAAACACTATTGTTTCTTTAACCCATGAACGTAGTATATCTCTTTATTTATATAGGTCTTTGATTTCTTTTATCAGTGTTGTGTTGCTTTCCAAATACAGACCTACACATATTTTATTATACCTAAGTGTTGCGTGCATTTTTATGTAAGCCGTACTTTAATTTTAAAATAACTGTTCATTACAAAATCAAATATGATTGATTTTTGTTTGTTGATCTTGTATCTTGAGACTCTTAGTTCTAGAAGCTTGTTTGTAGATTCTTTAAAATTTTCTACATAGACAGTTTTTTATCAGTGAAAACAAACGGTTATATTTCTTCCTTCCCAATTTATATTCCTTCGATTTCTTTTTCTTGCTTTATTGCACTGAGTAGGAATTCCAGTACAATGTTGGATAGGTGTGCTGATAGTGAACGTTCTTTGTTTTTTCTTGATCTTAGAAGGAAAACATGAAATCTTCCACCAGCAAGTATGATGTTTGCTACAGATATTTTGTAGATGTACTTTATCAGGTTAAAAAAGTTTTCTTCTTCTTTTTTCTATTTTCTGAGAGGAGGTTTTTTTAAAATCAAAAATGGATTTTGAAATTTGTCTATTTTTTACTTATCTATTGATATGATCATAAGATTTTTGTTTTTAAATCTATTAATATTATAACTTACATTGATTTTCAAATGTTAAATCAATCTTGCATTCCCAGAATAAGCTACAGTTGATTGCAAGTTATTATTCTTCTTTTCATATATGGCTGGATTTGATTTACTAATGTTTTGTTGAGGAGTCTTGCGTTTATGTTCTTGGGACATACTGGTTTGAAGTTTTTATTCTTTGTACTTCTTTTGTTGTTTAGTTTTATATCAGTATAATGCTGCCTTTATAAATGCATTGGGAAGTCTCTGCTCTTCTATTTTCTGTAAGACACTGTGTAGAATTGGTACTTTTTTCCCTTAAGTGTCTGGTAAAACTTTCCAATGAAGTCATCTGGGCCTGAAGTTTGTTTTGCTGCAGAGTTTTAAATTACAGATTCATTTTCAATAATAGGTGCTATTTAGACTGTTTTTTTCTGTAACGTTTTGATAGTTTGTGTCCTTCAATAAATTGGTCATTTTCATCCATGTTGTCAGATTTATGAGTATAGAGTTGATCAAGTATTCCTTTATCATATTTTTACTGTCTGTAGTGTTTGTGGTAATGTTCTCTCTTTTATTCCTGATACTGGAAATTTGTGTTTTATTTCTTTTTATTGTTCAGTATGGTTAGAGGCTAATTAATTTTATTGATCTTTTCAAAGAATCAGCTTTTGATTTTCTCTTATTTTCTAATAATAATTTTATTGATTTCCACTCTTTATTATTTTCATCATTCTCCTTGCTTTGTATTTAATTTTATTAAGGTTAGAGCTTATATTATTGTTTTTACACTTTTTCAAGCATCAACATTTTTTGCTGTAAATTTTCTCTAAACATTGATTTAGCTGCATTCTGCAAATTTTGATATGTTGTAATTTTATTTTCATTCACTTCAAAATATTTCCTATGTTTTCCTTGAGATTTTTCTTTTTTGAAAGTGTATTATTTTGTTTCCAGGTATTTGTGAATTTTCCAGATACATTTCTGCTATTGACATTCTAATTTTATTATTATTATTATTATTTTGGTCAGAGAAGATACTTTGTGTGAGTTTAGTTCTTTTAAATTTTCTAAGATTTGTTTACTGGCCCAGGATATGGTCTGTCTTAATGCAGGTTTCATTTGCACATAGAGAATTTGTATATTTAGCTGTCTGTAGTTGGCTGGGATGGTCTATCCATATCTTTAGGTCAAGATGGTTGATAGTGTTGTTTAGGTCATCTATGTCATTGCTAATTTTCTGTCCACTGGTTTTATTGATTACTGAATTGGTATGTTGAAATTTCCAAGTACAATTGTGGATTAAAATTGTTTTTCTCCTTTTATAGGTCTGTCAACTTTTGCTTTATAAATATTGAAGCTCATTTGCTAGGTACATACCCATTTAGAGTAGTTAATTCTTGATGAAATTACACATGTATTAGTCTGCGAGGACTTCAGTAACAAAATATCACAGAGTGAAAGGCTTAAACAGCAATTTATTTTCTCACAATTCTGTGTGTTAGAAGTCTGAGGTCATGAAGCCATTAGAGTTGGTTTCTGTGGAATCCTTTCTTCCTGGCTTGTAGATGGCTGCTTTCTTGATGTGTCCTCACATGGACTTTCTTATGTCAGTACATTACATTTAATGTAATTATTACTGTGGTTGGATTTAGGTTTACTATATTATTATTTATTTTCTGTTGATCCCTTCTGGTTTTCGTTCCTCTATTTCTCCCTTCCTGCCTTATTTTGAATTATTGGAATTTTCTTTTTTTTTACTGTTCCATTGTAATTTATCTATTGGTTTCTAGGCTATATCTTTGTGCATTTTTGTCATTGTTGTTATTGTCATTGCTGTTGTTATTGCTCTAAGGATTTAATATGCACACCAAACTTTTCAAAGTCTACTTTACTAGTGCAAGTAAAATGTAGAAGCCTTATAACTATATACATCTTTTCACCCTCTCTTCTTCGTGATATATTTTTGCTTTCATACAATAAAAGAATTTAGGATAGCCTTTTATATCTTCCCAGATTTATGTTTTAAGCAATACTGGGAGTTTTGGTCATTATTTCTTCAAATATTTTTTTCTGCACATATCTCTTTCTGTACTCTTCTGGGGACCCAATTACATGAATGTTAGACTTTGTCATTATCCCACAGGTCCCTCAGACCCTGCTTATTTTTTTCTGTTTTTTTCTTCCAGTTTTATTGAGACATGATTGATGTATAGCACTGTATAAATTTAAGGTATACATCATAATGATCATAACATACATCATAAAGTGATTATCAAAATAAATTTAGTGAACATCCATCATCTTATATAGATATGAAATTAAAAGAAAACATTTTCCTTGTGATGAGAAATCTTAGCATTTACTCTCAACAACTTTCACATAAAACATACAGCAGTATTAATTATATATTAATTATATTTATCATGTTGTACATTATATGCCTATTATTTATTTAACTTATAACTGGAACATTTATTTATCTTATAACTGGAACATTTTGACTACTTCATCCATTTCCCCCTCCTCTAAAACCTGCCTCTGGTAAGGACAAATCTGATCTCTTTTTTATAGTTGGTTTGTTTGTTTTTGAAGTATAATTGACCTGCAACACTATCTTAGTTTCTGTTATACGACATAGTGATTTGATTTCAATATATTTCAAAATGATCACCATGATAAGTCTAGTTATGATATGTCACCACACAAAGATATTGCATAGTTATTGACTATATTCCCCACACGGTACATTTTATATCTGTGACTCATTTATTTTACAACTGGAAGTTTGTATCTCTTAATTTCCTTCACCTATTTCTTTCCTCCCTCCGCCCCCCTCCCACCTGGCAATCAACTGTTCTGTGTTTTCTATTCTGTTGTGTTTGACCATTTGTTTTTTAGGGTCCACATATAAGCAAGATCATGCAGTATTTGTCTTTCTCTGTCTGACTTATTTCACTTAGAACTGTACGTTCTAGGTCCATGTCCATGTGGTTGCAAATGGCAATATTTCATTCTTTTTTATGGCTGAGTTTAGGTATGTATATGTAACTTCTTTATCACATCTTCTTTATCCATCCACTGCCAAATCTTGGCTACAGTAAAAATGCTGTAATGAACATATCTTTTTGAATTAGTGCTTTCATTTTCTTTGTTTTTTTTTTCTTCTGGTTTTCACTTTTAGAAAGAGACTTTATTTTTTGGAACAGTTTTAGATTTACAGAAAAATTGAGAAGATAATACAGCGAGTTCTCGAATATCTTGCACCCAGTTTTCCATTTTAATATCTCACATTACTATGGCACATTTATTACAATTAATGAACTAATATTGATACATTATTATTAACTAAAGGCCACAGGTAGTGGCTTTTAGGTTACCTTAGTTTTTACCTAAGGGGTAATGTAATATTTTCATCACATCATATCAAGAGTATATGCTGTCGCATGATTTATCACTGTTAATGTTGACGTTGATCACCTAGCTAAGGTAGTGTTTGTAGGTTTCTCTATTGTAAAATTACTCTCCCATTCCTTCCCCTTTCCCTACTGCAGTCTTTGGGGAAAAAGCCACTATGCTCAGCCCATACTTAAGCATGGAGAGTTATGCTCCCCCTTCTCAGAGAGGTAGTTTCTACGTAAATTACTTGGAATTGTTCATGGGAGATGCATTTACTATCCTCTCTTGAAACATCCATTCACTTCTTTTTATCAGTATGGAATCCTTTTCCTTTTTCTTTTTCTTTTTGTACTTTGGGTTATAATTCACTAGTACTTTTTATATTTTATTGTTCAGAAAATCTTTGTCCATTGGTAACTCTTTCAGTTAGGTCCTATGTCTTTTTGACGTAGTCCCACTAATGCCTGGTTTGAGTACTTTGCACTTTCTAGCACTACAAGATGCTCTAGCCTCAGCTTGTATATTTATAGCTCCAGTCCTAGAATCAGCCATTTCTTCAAAGGGTCTTGGTTCCTTTTATTGTAGAATGATATTAGAAACCAAGATCTGGGCAGTATGTGTGCTTCCTGCTTGGATGCTGTTATTGCCTTCAGTACTTCTCAGCCGATAAAGGGGGAAAATATATGTGTATATATTACCTTAGTGTGTGCATGTGTAAGTTCTATATGTAGCCATCTGTATCCATATTAATTAAACATGTGTTCATACAGATGTCTCCAACTCTAATCCATTACTACAGGGATCATTCTAGCCCCCACCCCTTGATTAGCTATAAATTCCCACTCCAACAGTGAAAAACCTGGCTTCCACAATCTGCTATCCACTTAATTATTCGATTCCAGTCTATGTATAGAAGTATCAAAATTAACTGCTACCCACCTAAGAACTAAAGTGCAGTGCTTTTGTGTAGTCCTCATGCCTTTAGTTTTACAGACTCAGATCATTTCCAGAGTTGCTAAGGCCAACACATTCTCTCCCCATCTCCTTTAGTGAGGCTGTTTCATACAGTTGTAATATATCTTGTCATAGTCTGCCTTCCTTCCTGGGATTCCCCAACCTCCTAGATACTTTTTAAAATTTATATACATTAAGGTTCACCTTTGTGCTTTAAAATTTGACAAATACATAACTTTTTTTTTTTTTTTTTTTTTTTTTT
>NC_041224.1:83016012-83041470 GCF_002837175.3 Physeter macrocephalus
GAACCCGTGTCCCCTGCATCGGCAGGCGGACTCTCAACCACTGCGCCACCAGGGAAGCCCAACAAATGCATAATTTTATATCCAACATTACAATACTATACAGAATATTATCACTACCTAAAAAATTCCTTGAGCTTCATCTATTAAATCTTCTCTTACTCAGAACCCCTAGAAACCACTGATTTTTTGGTCTCTGTAGTTTTGCATTTTCCAGAAGGTGGTATAATTGGAATCATATAGTATATACCTTTTTCAGACTGGCTTCTTTCACTTAAAAATATGCATTTAAGGTTCACCCATGGTGAACTATCATGGCCCGATAGCTCACTTCTATTTTATTGCTGAATAATGTTCCATTTTATGGATTAACAAGTCTGTTTAACTATTCACCTATTGAGGGACATCTTCGTTAAATCCAGTTTTTGATGATTATGAATAAAGCTGTTATAAACATTTGTATGCATGTTTTTATGTAGACATAAGTTTTCAAATAATTTGGGTAGGTACTCGGGAGAGTGATTACTGAATCATACAGTGAGTGTTTTGTAAAAAAACTGCAGCTTTCATTTTCTTTGAATAAATACCCAGCAGTGGAATTGCTGGATCATATGGTAGTTCTATTTTTAATTTTTTTATCTTTGTTTTTGATATAATTTATTTAATTGTAAGTTTACAGAATTTAACTTTTAATAGTGGTTGTGTTTAGTAATTGGCATGCAGAACTCTTGTAAATTCAAAAATTGAGCACTGTGAGTGGGTACAACCTGGCTCTAGCACATCACTGCATGTTTGTTTTTCTCTTCCTTGTGAATCTGGAATTTCAAACATTCAAAAAGAGTAATTGAGTACTTACATGTGATAGATGCTGAGGGTTCAGTGCTAGAGTCCCTGTTATAATGGAGTTTACAGTCTTATTGAAAAACAAATAAATAGAGCAGTGATTAGAGCAGTTTTCTAAGTGTGTGTTTGTTTTTAAATTATGAGACAGAAAAATCCTGTTTTGTATTCAAGTGCATATTTGTCCCACTATTTCTCAGTTGCATTCTAGGCCTGGCTCTTTCTGTCATTTCTTCACAATATTCTGGCTAAAATTCTTTCTCTTCTTTTTTTTTTTTAATTGAGGTATAATTGTACAATATTATATAAGTTAGAGGTGTACAACATAGTGATTCACAATTTTTAAAGATTATACTCCATTTATAGTTATTATAAAATATTGGCTATATTCCTTGTATTGTACAATATATCCTTGTAGCTTATTTATTTTATACATAGAAGTTCATACCTCTTAATCCCCTGTCCCTAGCTTGTCCCATTTTTTTTCTCCCCACTTGTAAACACTAGTTTGTTCTCTGTATCTGTGAGTCTACTGCTTTTTTGTTATATTCACTAGTTTTATTTTTTTAGATTCCACATATAAGTGATATCATACAGTATTTGTCCTTCCCTATCTGACTTATTTCATGTAGGATAATGCCCTCCAAGTCCATCCATGTTGCTGTAAATGGCAAAATTCCATTCTTTTTTATGGCTGAGTAGTATTCCATTGTATATATATACCACATCTTCTTATCCATTCATCTGTTGATGGACACTTATGTTGCTCCCATATCTTGGCAATTGTAAATAATGCTTCCATGAACATTGGGGTGCATGTATCTTTTCAAATTAGTGTTTTCATTATTTTTTCAGATATATACTGAAGAGTGGAATAGCTGAGTTATATGGTAGTTCTATTTTTAGTTTTTTGAGAAACCTCCATAATGTTTTCCATGTGGCTGCACCAATTTACATTCCCACCCACATTTTAAGAGGCTTCCCTTTGTGCCACATCCTCGCCAACATTTGTTATTTGTGTTCTTTTTGGTGATAGTCATTCTGACAGGTGTGAAGTGATAGATCATTGTGGTTTTAATTTGCATTTCTCTGATGATTAATGATGCTGAGCACATTTTCATGTGCCTGTTAGCCCCATTTATAGGTCTTCTTTGGAAAAATGTCTATACAAGTCTTCTGCCCATTTTTAATCAAATTTTTTTTGATGATTTGCTTTTTATATATTTTGGTGATATCACTTGCAAACATTTTCTCTCATTTAGTAGGTCATATTTTCATTTTGATTATGTTTTCTTTGCTGTGCAAAAGCTTTTAAGTTTAATTAGGCCCCATTTGTTTATTTTTGCTTTTATTTCCTTTGCTTTAGGAGACAGATCCAAAAAAATATCAGTATGATTTATGTCAAACAGTGTTCTGCCTAAGTTTTCTTCTAGGAGTTTTATGGTTCCTGGCCTTACAAATAGGTCTTTAATCTATTTTGAGTTTATTTTTGTATTTAGTGTGATAAAATGTTCTAATTTCATTCTTTTACATGTAGCTGCCCAGTTTTCCCAGCAAGCCACTTATTGAAGAGACTGTATTTTCTCCATTGTATATTCTTGCCTCCTTTGTCATAGATTAATGGCCATAAGTGCATGGGCTTATTTCTGGGCTCTGTATTCTGTTTCATTGATCTATGTGTCAGTTTTTGTGTCAGCACTATATGTCAGTATCATGTGTTTTGATGACTGTAGCTTTGTAGTGTAGTCTGAAGTCAAGGAGCCTGATTCCTCCAGCTCTGTTTTTCTTTCCAAGATGTTTTAACTATTTCAGGTCTTCTGTGTTTCCATACAAATTTTTTAATTATTTGAGTTTTGTGAAAAACGCCCACGGTATTTTATTAGGGATTGCATTGAATCTAGATTGCCTTGGGTAGTATGGTCATATTTTAACAATATTAATTTTTTCTAATCCAAGAACACAGTGTATCTTTCCATATATTTGTGTAATTTTCAATTTCTTTCATTAGTGCCTCATAGTTTTCTGAGTACAGGTCTTTTACCTCCTTAGGTAGGTTTATTCCTAGGTATTCTTATTCTTTATGATGTGATTTAAATGGGATTGTTTCCTTAATTTTTCTTTCTTATAGTTCATTGTTAGTATGTAGAAATGCAACAGATTTCTTTATATTAATTTTGTATCTTGCAACTTTACCAAATTCATTGATGAGCTCTAGTCATTTTCTGGTGAAGTCTTTGGTATTTTCTATGTATAGTGTCATGTCATCTGCAAAAGTGGTGAGAGTGGGCATCCTTGTCTTGTTGCTGATCTTAGAGAATATGCTTTCAGCTTTTCACCATTAAGTATTGGGGTGGCCAAAAAGTTCATTCGGGTTTTTTGTAAGATGTTACAGAAAAACATGATCGAACTTTTTGGCCAACCCAATATTATGTTAGCTGTGAGTTTGTCAGATATGGTGTTTATTATGTTGAGGTAGGTTCCCTCTCTGCCCAGTTTCTGGAGAGTTTCTATCATAAATGGGTGTTGAATTGTGTCAAAAGCTGCATCTATTAAAATGATCATATGATTTTTATTCAATTAGTTAATGTGGTATTTCATATTGTTTGATTTGTGGGTATTGAAAAATCCTAGCATCCCTGGGGTCAATCCCACTTGATCATGGTGTATGATCCTTTTAATGTATTGTTGGATTTGTTTTGCTTATTTATTTATTTATTTAGGCTACGCCAGCCAGGTCTTAGTTGCAGCATGTGGGCTCTTAGCTATGGCATGCAGACTTCTTAGTTGTGGCACGCATGTGGGATCTAGTTCCCCAACCAGGGATCGAACCCATGCCTCCTGCATTGGGAGCACGGAGTCTTACCCACTGGACCACCAGAGAAGTCCCTGGTTTGCTAATATTTTTTGAGGATTTTTGCACCTATGTTCATCAGTGATATTATTCCCTTTTATGTAACTTGTTGCTTTTAATATTCAATCTTTAATTTTTGCTATTTTAATTATGATGTGTCTTAGTGTGGTTTTGGATTGATTTGTTTTGGATTCTCTCTTCTTCCTGGACCTGGATGTCTGTTTTCTTTTCCTGGTTAGGGAAATTTTCAGCTGTTTTCTCTTAAAATATGTTCTCTGCCCCTTTCTCTCTCTTCTCTTTTTGGACCCCTATACTGCAAATCTTATAGGGGTGGAGGTCCCAGAGGTCTCTTAAACTGTCCTCATTTTTAAAAATTCTTTTTTCTCTTCAGTGTCAGCGATTTCCAGTACTCTATCTTCCAGCTAGCCCTTCAGTTCCTCTATCCTACTTCTAGTGTATTTTTAAATTTTAGCTATTGTGTTCTTCATCTCTATTGGGTTCTTACTAACTCTTTATTAAAAATTAATTGCTCACTCTGTGCATCCAATCTTCTCCTGAGTTCTTTGAACACCTTTATGATCATTACCTTGAACACTTTATCTGGTAGATTGTTTATCTCCACTTAACTTTGTTCTTTTGGGGTTTTATCTTGTTCCTTTGTTTGGAACATATTCCTGTCATCTCATTTTACCTAATTTGCTGTTTTTATTCTATGTATTTGGTAGGTTGGTTATGTTTCCCAACCTTGCAGATATGACCTTTTGTAGAGACATCCTATGCATCCCAGCAGTGCACTCCCTTCTGGTCACCAGAGCTCTATGCTCTAGGGGTGCACCCTATGTTGACTGTATGGATCCTTCTGCTGTGGCAGGCTGATACTGTATGTGGTTGGTAGGCATGGCTGTCCCCTGGTCTGGTTGGTTGCTAGGCCCTGCCTTGTGTACAGACTACTGGCCACTGGTAGGTGGGGTTGGGTTTCTAACATGGCTGACTGTGAGGTCCATAGTGTCCCACAGCTGGTGCCAGTCTGCTCCTGGGCAGGGCCAGTGCTCAGGGGCTCCTGGAGCTGGTGCTGGCCTGCTGGTAGGTGGGCTGTGTCCTGACATGGTAGGCTGTGGTGCTGCCATGGTTCAGAGGCTGGTGCCCCTCCTCTAATGGGTGAGGCCAGGTCCTGGGGCTAGTGCTGGCCCATTAGTGGTCTAAGTCGTGTCCTGGAGTTTCTAGCTACAGGGCCTTGGGTGTCCCAGAGTTGGTGTTTTGGCTTGCTGGTGGGTGGGGCTGGAGCCCAGGGGTCCTGGGACTGGTGCCTACACAGTGGTGAGTGAAGCTGTTTCTGGGGCTAATGCTGGCTGACTGGTGAGTGGAGCTGCATCCCAGGGTCTCTGGATACAGGGCCCTGGGGGATCCTAGGTCTAGTGCTGGTGCACTGGTGAGTAGAGTGACCACTCTGGTGGGCAGGGCTGAGCCCCAAGGTGGCTTTTGCTGAGGAAGTCTTAAAGCAGCCATCCTGCTGGTAGGTGGGGCTGTATCTCAGCCTAGCTAGGTGCTTGGCCTGAGGTGTCCCCGTACTGGTTTCAACAGACTGGTGCATGGGGCTGGGTCCCATGGCTAATAAGCTAGGGGATTCCAAAATGTTGCTTGCCAGCACTGTGTCCATGTGGTAAAATGAGCTTCCCAAAATGGTTGTCACCAGTATCTGTGTCCCAGGGTGAGCTCCAGTTGCCTCCTGCCTCTCAGGGAGGTTCTCCAAGGTCAGCAGATGGGTCTAACCCAGGCTTCTTTCAAATTACTGCTTCTTCCCTGGGTCCCAGATCATGTGAGATTTTATATGTGCCCTGTAAGAGTGGAGTCCCTATTTCCCACAGCCCCTGGATCTCTTGAAAGTAAGTCCCCCTGGCCCTCACAGCCTATCATTCTGGGGATTCATCTTCCCAGTACAGGGCCCCCAGCCTGGGGAGCCTGATGTGGGGATGGGACCACTTGCTCCTTGGAGATAAACTCTGCAATTATCATTACCCTCCCATTTGTGGCTTGCCCACTTGGGATATAGCTCTTGAGGATAACTTGTCTCCACCCCTACTACATGTCTCATTCTGGTTCCTTCTTCATGTTTTTAGTTGTAGAAGATCTTTTCTGCTAGTCTTCCATTTTTTTCTCATCAATAGTTGTTCTGTAAATAGTTGTAATTTTCGTGTGCCTGTGTGAAGGAAGTGAGCTCAGGGTCTTCCTACTTTGCTGTCTTGGCCACCTCCCCTCTGGTTTTTCTGATTGATTGATTTATATTAATCTATATTTAAGTCCAGGCTTTTTTTCTCTTTCCTTTCCATTCTGCTATAGCATCATCCAGGAAAATATTAATTTCAGGTATTCTATTTTTCAGTTAAAATTTTTCATTTGGTTTTTTTTTTTATATAGTTTCCGTTGCTCTGTTGAGGATATATATCTTTTTATTCATTTCAGAAGTGTTTACCTCATGGAACATACAAATAATAGCTGCTTTATATCTTTACCTAATAATTCCAACCTCTGAATCCTCTCAAGGATAGTATCTGTAAATTACCTTTTCCTTGAGAATTGGTCACATTTTCCACATTCTTTATAAGTAGAGTAATTTTGGATTTTATTCTAGACACTTTAAATTTATATTATTTTTATTCTTAATTATTTATTTATTTAAGGCCACACTGTGTGTCATGTGAGATCTTAGTTCCCTGACCAGGGATTGAATCCATGCCCCCTGCATTGGGAGCATGGAGCCTTAACCACTGGACTGCCAGGGAAGTCCCTAAAATTATTTTTATAATCTTTTAAAAAATTTATCTTTAGCTGAGTTGGGTCTTCATTGCTGCATGCGGGCTTTCTCTAGTTGCAGCGAGCTGGGACTACTCTTCGTTGGAGTGCGTGGGCTTCTCACTGTGGTGGCTTCTCTTGTTGTTGAGCACAGGCTCTAGGCGTGCGGGCTTCAGTAGTGTGGCTCGCAGGCTCTAGAGTGCAGGCTCAGTAGTTGTGGTGCACGGGCTTAGTTGCTCTCCAGCATGTGGGATCCTCCTGGGCCAGGGCTTGAACCTGTGTCCCCTGCATTGGCAGGCAGATTCTTGACCACTGCACCACCAGGGAAACCCCTATTTTTAAACTAAACTTTCTATAGCTATCCTGAGGGAAAATCATCCCAATGTAAGTAAAGTTCAAGTAAACCATGGGAGAAAGTGAGAATTTGTTTACTTGCAAAAAAACATTTCCAGGAAAAAAAAATTTTTTTCATCCACCAGTATGCTTTTTTCCTTTCTCATTAAGAGAACTGTAGGTGGGCATATGGCTAGAATGCATGGCCAGCAAAATATAAGGCTTTTAAGAAGCTCCCTTTATAATTCTCTCTGCTTCTACTAGGTGTATGAAGATGTTTACTAGCTCTTAGATGGGGGTAGAGCCACAAGGTGGAAGGTGCTGGGGTTCTTGAATCACTGTAAGCAAACCACTGCTAACCAGAAGTACTTGCCTTGGATTTCTGTGTTCATGAAAAGTAGATTTCTATTGTGTTTATAGTCCTTTTACATGTTAGTGTTTATTTTTACAATGGTTTATCATACCCTAACTAATGCAGTTGTGTGTTGCATAATATGGTGGTTGGAAGTAGGAAATTTCAGGAAGCACAGAACTTAACTCACTTAGAAACCTTTATATCAATACCATTCTTCTTGTCTCTAACTCCTCCCCCAAACTTGGATATTAAAGAACAAACAAAATATTAAGTTCCTCAGAAATCAATATACTAAACTTTTAGAAAGTGATTTCTAAGCTTTGTAAATGAATGAGAGCAAAGAAAGAAAAATTATAAGTAGTTCTGGAAGACACAATCCTGAGAGAGTGTGCTACATGTAAGAATAAATAAGAAAGCCAGGAATGACCCTAACCAGGCTAACCTCATACACATTATTCACAGGAGAGTCCTTCCTGGAATGGTTTTTCTTAGTTAACCTGAGCTTTTTCTCTGCTCATGGCAACTGAGACATAGCAAATCAGAAGCAGAAGAGGGGCTGATAAAGATAGGCTCAATTACAGCAGAAAAGTAATATACAGCAGTCTAATAAATAAGAAAACTGAGGATTAGAGATAATAATTTGCTTTAAATTACACAGTGGTAAATTGCTAAATAATGTTTTAAATTCATTTAGACCTAAATTTCTAAAGGATGGACATAAACAATTGTGAAAAGTGAAAAGAAGAATCCCTGAGGCATACTGGTCTTGGAGCCTTATGGTTGGGATAAACAGGCCTATTAAATTGTTCATTAGAGACGAAAGATAGTATAATAGGCATAATAATGGATAGTTCCCACAATGAGCTAGAGTCATCCAATACAGGGGAACAGTCTCTGTTCAAGAAGGCATGAACTTGTGATTCCAGAAAGATGGGTAACTTTCCCTCTTCCTTTTCTAAGTACAACTGAAAATCCTAAACATTATATATAAAATAAATATAATAAGGCTCTGAAAAGTGGAGAGAAGTAGACAGACCTGTGAGAGACCTTGGGACTCAACAATATGGTGATAACTACCTTTAGATTTCATTTTGCCTAATATATTTCAGACTTGGAGTAGAAGAAGCCAGCAACCTGGAAATGCCAAGTGACAAAAAATAAAGCACAAATAAAATCCTGGTCTCTCTAGCCAAAGGATCAGGAAAGGGGCAGCCTCTTAAAAAAATTCTGAACAATAACTACTCCAGTCACATACCACAGCTCCACTTCCATCCATGCCAGTTACTGCTGAGTGGGGAGCCTAGATTTCTACCCTCAGCAGGCTGTCCTGAGCCACCACAACGTCCTCACTGGAATGGTGTCAAAGGAGGCCAAGTAAGCGAGCCAGGAGTTTCATCCTTGCAAGTGGTAACAAAGCTCCCCATCATGATATCATTGGAGCCTACCTCCACTCTCATTTGGCATTAATGAAGTGCCCTGATCTTCCTTGCTGAGGTGTGTCAATAAAGGCCTAATAGGAAGTCAGGACTTTCATCACCACCCAGTGATAATGAGGCCACCCAAACCTGCATGGTGTCAGTGGAGGCCATGTGGGGAGCCTCTCCTAGTCCTTCCAGCAAGGGAGGTATCAATGGAGATTACTAAGGAGATGGAATTCCTACCTATACCCAGAATTAATGAGGAGCTCCCCCTTGAGTGTCAGTGGAAGCCAATTGGAAAACCAGGACTTCTGGCTCTGCCTGATAGTAACAAGGCAGCATTCCTCCCCTTTTCACCCACAAGAATGGAATTCAGCTGAAACAGAATATTTAAATAAGATTCAGAGTCAAATAAGACAATGAACATAAAGTCCAGGTTTAAATTGAAAATTACTTTTATACCAAGAACCAGGAAGATTTCAAGCAGAATGAAAAAAATTAATCAATACATGCCAATACCAAAATGATAGAAACGTTAGAATTATGTGATAAAAAAGTTAAGCAGTCATCATAAAAATGCATTAACAAGCAATTAGACACACTTGAAACAAAGGAAAAAAAGCCTCAGCAAAGAAATAAAAGACATAGAGGAAAAATCAAATTGAAATTTTAAAACTGAAAAATACAACAACCAATATAAAAACCTCAATGGATTGGCTCAATAGCAGAATGGAAGGAATAGAAGGAAGAATCAGTGAGCCAAACAATAGAACAGTATAGTTCACCCAGCCTGAACAACAGAGAGAAAACAGATTAAAGAAAATGAATAGAGCTTTAGAGACCTGTGGGACTGTAACGAAAGATCTAGTGTTTTGTCATCAGAATCTTAGAAGGAGGGGAGAAAGAGGGTGGGACTTAAAAAGCAGTCATGGAAATATGGTGGAAAACTAACCAAATTTTGGTAAAAGGCATAAACCTACAGGTTTAAGAAATGGAGAGAACCCCAAACAGAAGAAGCTCAAAGAAATACACACTGATCATATTGTATTCAAACTTTAGAATTCTAAAGACAAAGAAAAAATTTGAAATCCGTTTGAGAGAAAAATAACACCTTCCCTATAGGGGAAAATCAATTATGACAACAGATTTTTCATCAGAAGCCATGGAAGCTAAAAGGAAGTAACAGAAAAGTTTTAAAATACTAACAGAAAAAACTGTCAACCCAGAATTTTATATATAGTGAAAATATACTTTTAGAATTATCAAGACATTCTCAGATGAAAGGAAACTAAAAGAATTTGTCACCAGAAGGCATACCCTAAAAGAATAGATAAAGGAAGTTCTCTAAAAAGAAAGAAAACAGAATAAGGAAAGTTGAAACATCAGGAGGGAAGAATATGGTAAAATTAATGCTTCTTCTCTTGAGTTTTCTAAATTATAGTTGATAATTGAAGGAAAAATTATAACACTGTCTGATGTGGTTCTAAATGTCCATAGAGGAAATAGTTAATTATAAATGTGGGAAGGTAAAGGGATGTAAAGGGACATCTGGTTTTTATATTTCATTGGTATAATAGTAAAATGATGACACCAGTAGACGGTGATAATTTGCATACATATAATGTAGTATCTGGAACAACCACTAAAAATGTTAAACCAAGAGATATACTCGAAACCAGTAGAGATGACTCAAAGTAAAATTCTAGAAAATATTCACGTAATCCACAAGAAGGTAGGATAAAAAAATAGAAACAAAAGTCAGAGAGAAGAAGCAGAAAACAAAAAGTTGATATGGCATACTTTAGCCCTTACATATCAATAAATGTATTAATTGTAAATGATCTAACTACATCAATTAAAAGACAGAGATTAATAGAGTGGATAAAGAGTTATGACCCAATTATATGTTGTCTACAATTTCAAATATGACAGTTTAGGCATTTGGAATCAAAAGGATTGAAAAAGATATATCATGTATATATTAATCAAAAGAATGCAGAAGTGGCTATATGAATATCAGATAAAGCAGACTTCAGAGCAAAGAAAACTGCCAGAGACAAAGAGGGATATTATATCATGGTAAAAGCATTAATACACCAAAAAGGCATAGAAATTCTAAGTGTGTATGCATCAAAAAACAGAGCTGCAAAATATGTAAAGCAAAAACTGGTAGAACTGAAAGGAGAAATAGACAAATCCACAATTATGGTTGGGGACTTCAACACCACATTCTCAACAGTTGATAGATAACTAGATAAAAAATCAGGAAGGCTATAGAAGAACTCAACAGTACCATCAACCATCAGTAGCTAATCAACATTTATAGAACATTCCATCAAACATCAGGAGAATACACATTTGGTCCATGTGGTCCCCGGATATATATGAATATGGACCATATCCTGGGACATAAATCAAAGCAAATTTTTAAATAATTAAAGTAATATAGAGTGTGTTCTCTGACCACAAGAGAATCAAACTAGAAGTCAATAACAAAAAAGGTAATGAGAAAATCTAAGCACTTGGAAACCAAACAATGCACTTGTAAGTAATCCATAAGTCAAAGAGGAAATCGTAAGGAAAATTAAAAAATAAATTGAACAGAAAATAAAAATACAACATATCAAAATTTGTGTGGGACAGTAAAGCTGTGCTGAGAATGATATTTATATCACTAAATTATACATCAGAAAAGAAGAAAAATCTCAAATCAAATAGTCTATGCTCTAGCCTTAAGAACTAAGAAAAAGAAAAGCAAAATAAACCCAAAGCAAGTGGAGGTATGAAAATAATAAAAGGGGGAGTGGAAGTCAATGAAACTGAAGTTAGGAAAACAATACAGAAAATAAATGAAACAAAGAGCTGGTCTTTTGAAAAGACCAATAAATGTGACAATTCTCTAGTGAGACTGACAACAAAAATATAGAGAAGGCACAAATCATCACTCTCAGGGATGAAATAAAGATGTTACTACAGATCCTACAGACATCAAAAAAGTATAAGGGAATACCACAAAAAAACTTCACACACATAAATTCAACAACTTAGATGAAAAGAAATACTGTCATAAGTCAGTATGAAATAGATCATTTGAATTGCTCTATAACTTTTAAGGAGGCTTAATTTGTAAATTAAAACCTTCCCCCCAAAGAAATCCAGATGCTTTCACTGGAGAATTTTTTTTTAATAAGCACCAAAAATCAAAAATAAAAAAAATTTAAAAATAAAATTTAAAAAAAGCACCAATTCCACAAAATCTCATCCACAAAATAGAAGGGAAATTTTCCTAATTCATTTTATGAAGCTAATATTCCCTGATACCGAAACCAGACAAAGATGGTACAAAAGAAAAAAAAGAAAAGAAAAAAGAAAACTACAAACCAGTATCACTAAAGAATAGATGCAAAAATCCTTAACAAAATATTAGCAAATAGAATGCAGCAATATATAAAAGGAATTGTATACCATAACAAAGCAGGGTTTATTCCAGGGATGGAAGCTTGTTCATAGTCAAAAGTCAGTCAGTGAGGTACACCATATTAACAGGCTAATGAAGAAAACCTTATCATAACATCAATCATGATAAAAACTCTGAGAAAACTAGAAATAGAAGTGGAACTTACTCAACTTGATAAAGAACATCTACAAAAAGCCTATAGCTAACATTATACTTAATGGTGAAAGACTGAATGAATTATTTTAAGTCAGAAACAAGGCAAGATGTCTTCTTTTGTTCTTGTCTCACCACTCTTTTCAACAGTGATAGAAGTTACACCCAGCACAATAAGGCAGGAAAGAGAAATAAACAGCATGCTACTCAAAAAGGAAAGAAGAAAATTTTTCTCTATTTGCAGAAGACATGGTTATCTATTTAGAAAATTCCAAGGAATCTATAAAAAAAAACATCTGGAACTAATAATTATATCAGGAAGTTTGCAGGATATGATACTGTATATCAATTGTATTTCTATATACTATTGATGAATACATAAATACAAAAGTTTAAAATGTAGTACCATTTACAGTAACAAAAAGGAGTACTTAAGTGAAAATTTTAAAAATATGTGCAGAACTTATATGCTAAGAACTACAAAATTTTGATGAAAGAAATAAATAAATGAAGAAATATACTGTGTTTGTGGATGGCATAGTAAGGTTGTCAATTCTCCCCAAATAGATATACAGATTTAAAGCCATGCCTATCAAATCTCAGCAAGATTTTTTGTCATTATAGACTATTTTAATCCAAAATATATATAAAAACTTAAAGAAACTAGAATAATCAAAAATAATTTTGAAAAATTTGAAATCAGTCTACACGATTTCAAGAGTTATTATATAGCTACAATAATCAACTGTGTGATATTTAGCAGATGGATAGACACATAGATCAATGGAACAGAATAGAGAACCCAGTAATAAGCCCATACACAGACCCAACTGATTTTTGACAAAATTGCGAAGCAGTTACATATAGGAAGAGTCACCTTTCCTATTAATGATGCTGGAGCAATTGGAATCCCTATCCCAAACAAACAAACAAAACACACACACACACACACACACACACACACACACACACACACTGACTTAACTCAAAATGAATCTTGCACTTAACTGTAAAATAAAAAAAAAAAAATCTATAAAACTTTCAGGAAAAAACAGAAGAAAATCTTTGGGAGCTAGGGCCAGGCTAAGCTAGGCTAAGTGGAGCTTTTCCTTGTTAGATTTTTGATTACTGATTCAATTTCCTTGCTAGTAATTGGTGGCTTCAGATTTTCTATTTCTTCCTGATTCAGTCTTGGTAAGTTGTGTCTTTCTTTTCATAAATTTTAAAAATTGAGATATAGTTGATTTAAAATATTATATTAGTTTCAGATGTAAAGAATAATGATTCATTTATTTTATAGACTATACCCCATTTAAAGTTATTATAAAATATTGGCTATATTTCCTGTGCTGCACAATATATCCTTGTACTTATTTATTTTATACATAGTAGTTTGTACCTCTTAATCTGCTACACTTATCTTGCCCCACCCCCTTCCCTCTCCCCAGCTGGTAACCACTAGTTTGTTCTCTATATCTGTGAGTCTGTTTTAGTTTTGTTATATTCATTTATTTGTTTTGTATTTTTAGGTTCCACATATAAGTGCTAACATACAGTATTTGTCTTTCTCCCCTGTCTGACTTATTTCACTAAGCATAATACCCTCCAGGTCCATCCATGGTGTTGCAAATGGCAGAATTTCATTCTTTTTTATGGCTGAGTAATATTCCACTGTATGTATATGTGTGTGTGTGTGTGTGTGTATCTATATATATCACTTCTTTTATATCCATTCATCTTTTGGTGGACATTTAGATGGCTTCCATATTTTGACAATTGTAAATAATGCTCAGAACACTGGAGTACATGTTTCTTTTTGAATTAGTGTTTTTATTTTCTTTGGATACATAGACAGGAGTGAAATGGCTGGGTCATATGGTAACTCTATTTTTAGTTTTTTGAGGAACCTCCCTACTTTTTTTCCATGGTGGTTACACAAAATTACATTCCTGCTGACAGTGTACAAGAGCACCTTTTTCTCTGTATCCTCTCCAACATTTATTATTTGTGGACTTTTTGATGATAGCCCTTTTGACGGGTGTGAGGAGATATTCCTCATGTTATGGATTTGATTTACATTTCTCTGATGAATAGTGATGTTAAGTATCTTTTCATGTGCCCGTTAGCCATCTGTATGTCTTCTTCAGAAAAATGTCTATTCAGAACTTTTTCTCATTTGAAAACTGGGTTGTTTAAATTTTTGTTGTTTTTTGATATTGAGTTGTATGAGATGTTTATGTATTTTGGATTTTAAGCCCTTATCAGTCATATCATTTGCAAATATTTTCTCCTATTCAGTAGGTTGTTTTTTCATTTTGACACAGGTTTCCTTTGCTGGGCAAAGGCTTTTAAGTTTAATTAGGTCCCATTTGTTTATTTTTGCTTTTGTTTCATTTGCCTTGGGAGAGAGACCCAAAAATTATTACTAAGATTTATGTCAAAGAGTGTTCTGCCTAAGTTTTCTTTGAGAAGTCTTATGGCTTCCATTCTTACATTTAGGTCTTTAATCCATTTTAATTTATTTTTTGTATATGGTGTGATAAAATGTTCTAATTTCATTCTTTTACATGTATCTGTTCAGTTTTCCTAGCACCATTTGTTGAAGAGACTCTCTTTTCCCCTATTGTATATTCTTGCCTCCTTTGTCATAGATTAATTGACCATAAGTGCATTTCTGAGCTCTGTATTCTGGTCCATTGATCTATGTGTCTGTTTTTGTGCCAGTACCATACTGTTTTGATGACTGTAGCTTTGTAGTGTAATCTGAAGTCAGCTCTGTTTTTCTTTCTCAAGACTGTTTTGCCTACTCTGAGTTATTTGTATTTCAATACAAATTATTAAATTAATTGTTCTAGTTTTGTGAAAAATGCCATTGATATTTTGTTAGGGATTACGTGACATCTGTAGATTGCTTGGGTAGTATGGTCATTTTAACAACATTAATTCTTCCAATCCACGAGCACAATATATCTTTCCATTTGTTTGTGTCATCTTCAATTTCTTTCATCAGTATCCTGTTCCAAGTACAGGTCTTTGATTCCTTAGTTAGATTTATTCCTAGGTGTTTTATTCTTTTTGATGTGATTGTAAATGGAATTGTTTCTTTAATTTCTCTTTCCAATAGTTCATTGTTAGTGTATAGAAATGCAACAGATTTTTGTATATTAATTTTCTATCCTGAAACTTTACTAAATTCATTGATGAGCTCTGGTAGGTTTTCGGTGACATCTTTAGGATTTTCTCTGTATAGTATCATGTTATCTGCAAACAGTGACATTTTAATTCTTCCTTTCCAGTTTGGATTCCTTTTCTTTTTCTTGTCTGCTGTGGCTAGGACTTCCAATACTATGTTGAATAAAAGTGGTGAGAGTGGACATCCTTGTAGCGCTCCTGATCTTAGAGGAAATGCTTCCAGCTTTTCACCATTGGGTATGATGTTAGTTGTGAATTTGTCATATATGGCATTTATTACGTTGAGGTATGTTCCCTCCATACCCCCTTTGTGGAGAGTTTTTATCAGAAATGTGTGTTGAGTTCTGTCAAAAGCTTTTTCTTCATCTATTGGGATGATCATATGGTTTTTTGTTTGTTTGTTTTTTTGTTTTGTTTTTTTTTTGTGGTATGCGGGCCTCCCTCTGTTGTGGCCTCTCCCGTTGCGGAGCACAGGCTCCGGACGCGCAGGCTCAGCGGCCATGGCTCACGGGCCCAGCCGCTCCGCGGCATGTGGGATCCTCCCAGACCGGGGCGTGAACCCGGTTCCCCTGCATCGGCAGGCGAACGCGCAACCACTGCGCCACCAGGGAAGCCCGATCATATGGTTTTATTCTTCAATTTGTTAATGCAGTATATCACAATCATTGATTAGCAGTATTGAACCATCCTGGCATCCCTGGGATAAATCCCACTTGACTATAGTGTATGATCCTTTTAATGTATTATTGAATTCAGTTTGCTAATGGTTTGTTGAGGATTTTTGCATCTATGATCATCAGTGATATTGACCTGTAATTTTCTTTTTTTCTGATATCTTTATGTGGTTTTGGTATCAGGGTGATGCTGGTTTTGCAGACTGAATTCAGAAGTATTCTTTTCTCTGAAATTTTTTTGGAATTGTTTGAGGATAGTTGTTAACCCTTTAAATATTTGGTAAAATTCACCTGTGAGTCCATCTGGTCCTGTACTTTCATTTGTTTGGAGTTTTTTAAATTACTGATTCAATTTCATTACTGGTAATTAGTATATTTTCTATATCTTCCTGGTTCAGTCTTGGGAGATTATACGTTTCTAGGAATTTGTCCATTTCTCCTAGGTTGCCCATTTTATTGGCATATAGTTGTTCATAGTAATCTCTTATATCCTCTGTGTTTCTGGGGTGTCCATTGTAATTTCTCCTTTTTCATTTCTGATTTTATTGATTTGGGCACTCTCTCTTTTATCATTGATGAGTCTGGCTCAAGTTTTATCAATTTTGTTTATCTTTTCAAAGTACCAGCTCTTAGTTTCATTGATCTTTTCAATTGGGTTGTGTTTTTTTTGTCCTATTTCATTTATTTCTGCACTGATCTTTAGGATTTCTTTCCTTGTACTAACTTTGAGTTTTGTTTGTTCTTCTTTTTCTAGGTCCTTTAGGTGTAAGGTTAAGTTGTTCAGTTGAGCATTTTCTTGTTTCCTGAGATAGTCTTGTCTTGTATAAACTTCCCTCTTAGAACTGATTTTGCTGCAGCCTGATTTCATTTGTTTTGTTTTCATTTGTCTCCAGCTTTTAAAAAAATTTTCTTCTTTGATTTCTTCCATGCTCCATTGGTTGTTTAATAGCATATTATTTATCCTCCCTATGTGTATTTTTGGAGGAGGGAGAGTTTTTTTCTTGTAGTTTATTTTCTAGTCTCATAGGGTTGTGGTCAGAAAAATATCTCTGTATGATTTAAATTTTCTTAAATTTACTGAGGCTTGTTTTCTGGCCAGCATGTGATCTATCCTGGAGAATGTTCCATGTGCACTTGGAAAGAATGTGTATTCTGCTGTTGTGGATGGAATGTTCTATATATTTCTGTTAAGTCAATCTTGTCTAATGTGTTATTTAAGGCCAGTGTTTCCTTATTGATTTTCCATCTGGATCATCTGTCCATTGATGTTAAATGTAGTGTTAAAGTCTCCTACTATTAGTGTGTTACTATCAATTTCTCCCTTTATATCTGTTAATATTTGCTTTTTGTATTTAGGTGCTCCTTTGTTGTGTGCTTATATATTTTTAAATGTTATATCTTCTTCTTGGATTAATCCTTTGATCATTATGTAATGTCCTTCTTTGTCTCTTGTAACATTATTTGTTTCAAAGTCTATTTTGTCTGATATAAGTATTGCTACTCTGGCTTTCTTTTGATTTCCATTTGCATAGAATAACTTTTTCCATCCCCTCATTTTCAGTCTGTGTGTGTGTTTAGATCCGAAGTGAGTCTTTCATAGGCAGCATATATATGGGTCTTATTTCTGTATCCATTCATCTACTCTATGTGTTTTTATTGGAGCGTTTAGTCCATTTACATTTAAAATAATATTCATAGGTATGTACTTATTGCTGTTTTGTTCATTACTTTTGGATCATTTTGTGGTTCTTTTTTGTTCCTCCTTCTTTTGTTCTCCTGTAAGTTGATAACTCTATTTAGTGTTATGAATGGATTCCTTTCTCTTTGTGTGTGTGTGTGTGTGTGTGTGTGTGTGTATCTATTATAGATTTTTGGTTTATGTATGGTTTATGTATAAACCATGAGGTTTATATATGGCAATCTCTCTCTTTCTCTTTATGTGTGTGTGTGTGTGTATATATATATGTAATTTTTTTAAGTTGCTGAACTTTTAATTTCAAATGCATTTTAACAACCTTCCATTTTTTACTCCCCTCTCCTCACAATTACCATTTTGACATCATATTTTATATCTATTTGTTTTTCTGTATCCCTTAACTGCTTATTGTGGATATGATTTTATTACTTCTGTCTTTTAATCTTCTTAGTAGACTTGAAATTGTTGATTTACCACCTTTACTGTATATTTGCCTTTCCCAATGAGCTTTTTCCTTTTATAATTTTTATATTTCTAGTTGTGGGCTTTTTTAAATTAGAAAAGTCCTTTTAACATTTCTTATAAAGCTGGTTTGGTGGTGCTGATCTCTTTTAGCTTTTTCTTATTTGTAAATCTATTGAGATCTCCATCAGATATGAATGAGAGCCTTGCTTGGTAGAGTATTCTTGATTGTAGGTTTTCCCCTTTCATCATTTTAAATATATCATGCCACTCTCTTCTGACCTGCAGAGTTTCTGCTGAAAGTTCAGCTAACAGGGACTTCCCTGGTGGTCCAGTGGCTAGAGCTCTGCACTCCCAATGCAGGGGGCCTGGGTTTGATCCCTGGTCAGGGAACTGGATCCCACATGTTGCAACTAAGAGTTTACATGCGACAGCTAAAGTTCCCGCATGCCACAACTAAAGATTCCACATGCTGCAATGAGGAGCCCTCACCTGACAATGAGGATCCTACTTGCCACAACTAGGACCTGGCACAGCCAAATAAATAAATAAATAAACAATAAAAATTTTTTTTTTTCAATTCTTTAAAAAAAAGGTCAGCTGATAGCCTTATGGGAATTCCCTTGTGTGTAACATGTTACTTTTTTTTTCCTTGCTGCTTTTAATGTTCTCTCTTTATCATTAAATTTTTCCATTTTAATTATAATGTGTGTTGGTGCAATCCTCTTTGGGCTGATCCTGTTTGAGGCTCTCTGTGCTTCACAAACTTGGATGTCTGTTTCCTTTCCCAGGTTAAGAGATTTTCAGTTACCATCTTCAAATCTGTTTCCTGCCCCTTTCTTTCTCTTCTCCTTCTAGCTGTTATTATGCTTGATATTTTCTCAGACATCTCTTAAAGTGTCCTCATTTCTTTTTATGCTTTTTTCTTTTCTTTCTTTTTTTTTCTGTTCAATGATTTCCAGTACTCTGTCTTCCAGCTTTCTGATCTGTTTCTCTGTATTATTTAATCTGCTGTTGATTACTTCTAGTTTATTTTTCATTTCAGTTATTGTATTTTTCATCTCTTTTTAGTTCTTCCTCATATTTTATAGCTCTTTGTTTAAAACTTCTAACTTTTCAGTCTGTTCTTCCATTATTCTCCTGAGTTCTTTGATCATCTTTATGATCATTCCCTTAACACTTTATCTGGTTGATTGCCTATCTCCACTTCACCTAGTTCTTCTGTTTCTTCTTTATCTTGTTCCTTCTTTTGAAACATGTTTCTCTGTCACCTCTTTTTGCCTAATTTTCTGGTTTTATTTCTATGTATCTGGTATGTTTTTTGTATTCCTGAACTTGTCCTTTGTAGGAGACATCCTATGCATCCCAGTAGCACACACCTTTCTAGTCACCAGAGCTATATGTTCTAGGGGTAACCCCTATGTTGACTGCACAGACCCTTCTGTTGTGGTGGGCTGACTACTGTGTGTGCTCTGGTAGGTGTAACTGTCCCTCAGTCCAGTTGGTTGTCAAGCACTGCCTTGTGCAAGAGTGCCAGCCGCTGGTTTGTGGAGCTGTGTCATAGCTTGACTGGCTGCAGAACACCAATAGGTCCCGTGCCTGGCTGACTGGAGGGCAGAGGCAGGTTCTGGGGTGGGTGGTTACAGGGCCATGGTTTCTAGGTCTAGTGTTAGCCTGCTGGTAGGTGGGACCAGTTCCTGACGTGGCTGGCTATGGTTTCCGTGTTATCCCATAGCTTGTGTCAGCCCACTGGTGAGTGGGGCTGTATCCCAGGGCAACTTTCCGAGGTGTCCAAGGTATCTTGGAGTGGGTTTTGGCCTTCTGGTGGGTGGGGTTGGGACCTAGGCTGTCCCAGTGCTAATTATGTTTCACTGGTGGGTGATGCTGTGTCTCAGAGACTCTGACTGTAGGACTTTGAGATCCTGAAGCTGGTGTCAGGCCACTGTTGTGTGGGGCTGGAACCCAGGGAATCCCAGGGCTGGTGCTGACCTGCTTGTGTGTTGGCTGGGTCTTGACCAGGCAGGCTGAAGGGACACTGTGGTCCTGGGGCCAGTGCACACCTGCTGGTAGGTAAAGTCATGTCCTGGGACTACTGCTGGTCCACTGACAGGCAGAGCCATGTCCTGGGGTCTGTGGGCTCAGGGGTCCCAGAGCTGGTGTTGGACTGCTGGTGAATGGGGCTGATTCCTGACACAGCTGGCTCTGATGTCTCTGAGAAGGGGGGTTCCCAAAGCTTGTTTTGACCCATTAGTGAGTCAGGCTGGATCCAAGAGCAGCTGGTTGAGGGACCCAAGGTGTCTCACAGCTGATGTTCTGCTGGTGTGTGGACTGGGTCTGACAGGTCAGGCTGCAGGGCTGCAGTTGTCCTGGAGCTGGTGTCCACACACTGGTGGGTAGGACTGGGTCTAGGTGTTTCTGGGGCTGGTGCCTACCCACTGGTGGGGAGAGTTGTGTCCCTGGATCTTTGGCTGTAAGTCCCTGGGTGTCCCAGTTCTAGTGCCTGTACCCTGATGTGTGGGGCTAGTTCCTGGTCCCTCTGGTGGACAAGGCTATGTCCAGGGGCTTGTGAGCTCAAGGGGTTTTAAGGCAGCCTGCCTGCTGGTGGGTAGATCTGTGTCTCTATTTGGCAATTTGGTTGGCCTGAGGCATCCCAGCAGTGCTGCATACAGTCTGGTGGGTGGAGGTGGGGCTGGGTCCCAAGGTTAACAAACTAGACAGAGGATTCCAAAGTGGTGCTTACTAGCACCAGTGTCCATGTGGTAGAAAAAGCTCCCCAAAAGGCTGCCATCCATATCTGTGTCCCCAGGGTGAACTCCAGTTGCCTCCTGCCTCTCCAAGATATTCTCCAAGATTAGCAGGTGTGTCTGACCCAGGCTCCTTTCAAATTTCTGCTTCTGCTCTGGGTCTCAGTGCATGTGAGATTTTGTGTGCACTCTTAAAGAGTGGAGTCTCTATTTCCCACAGCCCTCTGGGTCTCCGCAAAGGAAACGCTGCTGACCTTCAAAGCCAAATGTTCTGTGGGCTCATCTTCCCAGTGCAGGACCCCAATGCTGGAGAGCCCAATATGGGGCTCAGACCCCTTGTTTCTTGGGGAGAACCTCTGCAATTGTGATTATTCTACTATTTGTGGATTGCCTACCTGGGGGTGTAGGTCTTGACTGTACCACGAGTCCATCCCTCCTACCCATCTACTTGTGGTTCCTTCTTTATATCTTTGGTTGTAGAAGGTCTTTTATTATAGATCCTGGTCTTTCTCATCAACTGTTTCTCCGTAAATAGTTGTAATTTTGGCGTGCCTGAAAGAGTCAGAGTCTTATTACTCCACCATCTTGGGAACTCTCTTCAGTAGTTTTTATGTGTCGAAGAAATTTTCCATTTCTTGTAGATTGTCCTAGAAGTTTGATGGCATATTTTTGATCATAGTAGCCCCTAACATCCTTTCTTTTTCTGTGGTACCCATTGTAATATTTACTCTTTCATTTATTATCCTGTTGATTTGGGTTCTCTTTTTCCCCTTGGTTAGTCTAGCAAAGGGTTTGTCAACTTTATCTTTTCAAAGAACAAAACTCTTGTTTTGTTAATCTTTTCTGTTGTTTTCCTGTTCTCTATTTCATTTGTTTCTGCTCTAATCTTTATTATTTCCTTCCTTCTGCTAACTTTGGGCTGTTTGTTGTTCTTTTTCTAGTTCCTTTAGGTGAACAGTTAGGTTGTTTATTTGAGATCTTTCTTGTTCTTAATGTAGGCCTTCTTTTTTTCTTTTGGCTATAAACGTCCCTCTTAGAACTGCTTTTGCTTCATCTCATAAGTTTTGGTATATATTTTCATTTTTGTTTGTCAGAAGATACTTTTTTCTTACCTCTTCATTCTATTCTTTAATTCATTACTGGTTTAGAAGAGTGTTTTTTAATTTCCATGTATTCATGAGCTTTTGAGTTTTCCTTTTGTTACTGATTTCTAGTTTCATACTATTTTTGTCAGAGGAGATACTTGGTATGATTTCAACCTTCTTGAATTTGCTAACATTTGTCTTGTGGCCTAACATATGTTCTATCCTAGAAAATATTCCATGTGAATTTGAGAGGAATGTTTATTTTGATGGTGTTGGATATAATGTTCTGTATATGTTTGTTAGTCCATTTGGTCTATAGTGTTATTCAAGTATACTGTCCCCTTATTGATTCTCTGGACAATTTATCCATTGTTGAGAGTGGGGTATTAAAGACTCCATGTAATAATATAATGCTCTTTATTTCTCCTTTTAGCTATGTTAGTTTTTTTCTTTATCTGCTTATGTGCTCCAATGTTCGGTGCATAAATATTTACAATTGTTATATCTTCTTGATAGATTGACCCCCATTATCATTATATAATAACTTTCTTTGTCTCTTTTTACAGGTTTACATTAAAGTCTATTTTGCCTGATATAAGTAGCTACCCCTGGTTTGTTTGTTTGTTTGTTTGTTAACACTTGCTTGAAATGTGTTTTTTCCATCCCTTTACTCTCAGTCTATGTGTATCTTTAAGGCTAAACTTAGTCTCTTATAGGCAGCATATCATTGGATCTTGTATTTTTTTTTAATCCTTTCAACCATTCTGTGTCTTTTGATTAGGAATTTAATTCATTTACATTTAAATAATGATTAATAAGTAAGAACTTACTATTGACATTTTGTTAATTGTTTTCTGCTTCTTTTGTAGATCTATTGTTCTTTCTTATACTCCTCCCTTTTTTGATATCTTTTGGTATCAGTATGCTTTGACTTTTTTTTATCATGTTCTTTTTTGTGACTACTATAGGTATTTCCCGTGTGGTTACCATGAGGTTTATATCAGATATCCTAAAATTATAACACCGTATTTGAAACTGAAAATAAATTAACTTCAATAGCATTTCTACACTCTACACATTTACTTCTCCTTTCCCTCACATTTTAGGTTACTGATGTTATAATTTACACATTTTTATAATATATATCTAATAACAGATAACTCTAGTTATTATTTTTTAATTTTATTTATTTTTTTATACACTAGGTTTTATAAGTGTATACATGTCAATCCCAGTCTCCCAATTCATCACACTACCACCCCCACCTGCCACTGCTTTCCCCCCTTGGTGTCCATATGTTTGTTCTCTACATCTGTGTCTCAATTTCTGACCTGCAAACCAGTTCATCTGTACCATTTTTTAGGTTCCACATATATGGTTAATATGCGATATTTGTTTTTCTCTTTCTGACTTACTTCACTCTGTATGACAGTCTCTAGATTCACCCACGTTTCTACAAATGACCCAACTTCATTCCTTTTATGGCTGAATAATATTCCATTGTATATATGTACCACATCTTCTTTATCCATTCATCTGTCGATGGGCTTTTAGGTTGATTCCATGACCTGTATATTGTAAATAGTGCTGCAGTGAACATTGGGGTTCATGTGTCTTTCTGAATCCTGGTTTGCTCTGGGAATATGCCCAGTAGTGGGATGGCTGGGACATAAGTTAACTATTTTTAGTTTTTTAAGGAACCTCCATACGGTTCTCCATAGTGGCTGTATCAATTTACATCCCCACCAACACTGCAAGAGGGATCCCTTTTCTCCACACCCTCTCCAGCATTTGTTGTTTGTAGATTTTCTGATGATGCCCATTCTAACAGGTGTGAGGTAATACCTCATTTTAGTTTTGACTTGCATTTCTCTAATAATTAGTGATGTTGAACAGCTTTTCATGTGCTTCTTGACCACCTGTATGTCCTCTTTGGAGAAATGTCTATTTAGGTCTTCTGCCCATGTTTGGATTGGGTTGTTTGTTTTTTTAATATTGAGCTGCATGAGCTGTTTATAAAGTTTGGAGATTAATCCTTTGTCCGTTGATTCATTTGCAAATATTTTCTCCCATTCTGAGGGTTGTCTTTTCATCTTGTTTGTAGTTTCCTTTGCTTTGCAAAAGCTTTTAAGTTTCATTAGGTCCCATTTGTTTATTTTTGTTTTTATTTCCATTTCTCTAGGAAGTGGATCAAAAAAGATCTTGCTGTGATTTATGTCAACCACTTATTGAAGAGGCTGTTTTTTCTCCATTGTATATTCTTGCCTCCTTTATCAAAGGTAAGGTGACCATAAGTGCATGGGTTTATCGCTGGGCTTTCTATCCTGTTCCATTGATCTATATTTCTATTTTTGTGCCAGTATAGTATTGTCTTGATTACTGTAGCTTTGTGGTCTAGTCTGAAGTCAGAGAGTCTGATTCCTCCATCTCCGTTTTTTTCCCTCAAGACTGCTTTGGCTATTCGGGGTCTTTTGTGTCTCCATACAAATTTTAAGATTTTTTTGTTCTAGTTTTCTAAAAAATGCCATGGGTAATTTGATAGGGATGGCATTGCATCTGTAGATTGCTTTGGGTAGTATAGTCATTTTCACAGTGTTGATTCTTCCAATCCAAGAACATGGTAAATCTCTCCATCTGTTGGTATCATCTTTAATTTCTTTCAGCAGTGTCTTATAGTTTTCTGCATACAGGTCTTTTCTCTCCCTAGGTAGGTTTATTCCTAGGTATTTTATTCTTTTTGTTGCAGTGGTAAATGGGAGTATTTGCTTAATTTCTCTCTCAGAATTTTCATCATTAGTGTATAGGAATGCAAGAGATTTCTGTGCATTAATTTTGTATCCTGCAAATTTATCAAATTCATTGATTAGCTCTAGTAGTTTTCTGGTAGCATCTTAGGGTTCTCTATGTATAGTATCATGTCATCTGCAAACCGTGACAGTTTTACTTCTTCTTTTCCAATTTGTATTCCTTTTATTTCTTTTTCTTCTCTGATTGCCGTGACTAGGACTTCCAAAACTGTGTTGAATACTAGTGGCAAGAGTGGACATCCTTTTCTTGTTCCTGATCTTAGAGGAAACGCTTTCAGTTTTTCACCATTGAGAATGATGTTTGCTGTGGGTTTGTCGTATATGGCCTTTATCATGTTGAGGTAGGTTCCCTCTATGCCTACTTTCTGGAGAGTTTTTATCATAAATTGGTGTTGAATTTTGTCAAAAGCTTTTTCTGCATCTATTGAGAAGATCATATGATTTTTATGCTTCAATTTGTTAATATGGTATATCACATTGATTGATTTGCATATATTGAAGAATCCTTGCATCCCTGGGATAAATCCCACTTGATCAGGGTGTATGATCCTTTTAATGTGTTTTTGAATTCTATTTGCTAGTATTTTGTTGAGGATTTTTGCAT
>NC_041224.1:83042088-83092093 GCF_002837175.3 Physeter macrocephalus
TTGTTTGTCTTCTCAAAGAACCAGCTTTTAGTTTTCTTGATCTTTGCTGTTGTTTTCTTTGTTTCTATTTCATTTCTTTCTGCTCTGATCTTTATGATTTCTTTCCTCCTGCTACCTTTGGGGTTTTTTTGTTCTTCTTTCTCTAGTTCCTTTAGATGTAAGGTTAGATTGTTTATTTGAGGTTTTTCTTGTTTCTTGAGGTAGTCTTGTATAGCTATAAAGTTCCCTCTTAGAACTGCTTTTGCTGCATCCCATAGGTTTTGGATCATCATGTTTTTGTTGCAATTTGTTTATAGGTATTTTTTGATTTCCTTTTTGATTTCTTCAGTGATGTCTTGGTTATTTAGTAACGTATTGTTTAGTCTCCATGTGTTCGTGGTTTTTTTTCCCTGAAATTGATTTCTAATCTCATAGTGTTGTGGTCGGAAAGGATGCTTGATATGATATCAATTTTCTTAGATTTCCTGAGACTTGATTTGTGACCTAAGATGTGATCTATCCTGGAGAATGTTCCGCGCGCATTTGAGAAGAAAGTGTAGTGTGCTGTTTTGGGGTGGAATGTCCTATAAATATCAATTAAATCTATCTGGTCTATTGTGTCATTTAAAACTTCTGTTTCCTTATTAATTTTCTGTTTGGATGATCTGTCCATTGGTGTAAGTGAAGTGTTAAAGTCCCCTACTATTATTGTGTTACTGTCAATTTCTTCTTTTATAGCTTTTAGCAGTTGCCTTATGTATTGAGGTGCTCCTATGCTGGGTGCATATATATTTATAATTGTTATATCTTCTTCTTGGATTGATCCCTTGATCATTATGTAGTGTCCTTCCTTGTCTCTTGTAACATTCTTTATTTTAAAGTCTATTTTTCTCCATCGAATCTGAATGAGGTCCTGCCGGGTAGAGTAATCTTGATTGTAGGTTCTTCCCTTTAATCAGTTTAAATATAGCATACCACTCCCTTCTGGTTTGTAGAGTTTCTGCTGAGAAATTGGCTGTTAACCTTATGGGAGTTCCCTTGTATGTTATTTGTCATTTTTCTCTTGCTGCAGTCAATAATTTTTGTCTTTCATTTTTGCCAGTTTGATTACTATGTGTCTCGGCATGTTTCTTCTTGGATTTATCCTGTATGGGACTCTCTGCACTTCCTGGACTTTGGTGGCTATTTCCTTTCCCATGTTAGGGAAGTTTTTGACTATAATATCTTCAAATATTTTCTTGGGTCCTTTCTCTCCTTCTTCTCCTCTGGGACCCCTATAATGCAAATGTTGTTGCATTTAATGTTGTCCCAGAGGTCTCTTAAGCTGTCTTCATTTCTTTTCATTCTTTTTAATTTATTCTGTTCTGCAGCAGTGAATTCCACCATTTTGTCTTCCAGGTCACTTATCCGTTTTCTGCCTCAGGTATTCTGCTACTTATTCCTTCTAGTGTATTTTTCATTTCAGTTATTTTGTTGTTCATCTCTCTTTGTTTGTTCTTTAATTCTTCTAGATCTTTGTTAAACATTTCCTGCATCTTCTCGATCTTTGCCTCCATTCTTTTCCTGAGGTCCTGAATCATCTTCACTATCATTATTCTGAATTCTTTTTCTGGAAGGTTGCTTATCTCCACTTCATTTAGTTGTTTTTCTGGGGTTTTAACTTGTTCCTTTATCTGGTACATAGCCCTCTGCCTTTTCATCTTGTCTGTCTTTCTGTGAATGTGGTTTTTGTTCCTTTTTCTGGAAGGTTGCTTATCTCCACTTCATTTAGTTGTTTTTCTGGGGTTTTAACTTGTTCCCTCATCTGGTCCATAGCCCTCTGCCTTTTCATCTTGTCTATCTTTCTGTGAATGTGGTTTTTGTTCCACAGGCTGCACGATTGTAGTTATTCTTGCTTCTGCTCTTTAGTTATTATTTTTTTTTACTACATATGCTTTTAAACTTTTAAACCAGAATTGTAAGTGGATTATAAACCACCACCATTACTGTATTACGGAATCTAAATTTCACTTATATATCTACCATTACCAGTAAGTTTTACACTACCTTCTTATATTTTTATTATGTTAATTGGCGTCCATTTACTTCCACTCAGTGATCTCCCTTTAGCATTTCTTCTACAGCAGGTTTTGTGGTAATGAAATTGCTCCACTCTTGTTTGTTTGGGAAAAGGTTTATCTCTGCTTCATTTCTGAAGGATAGTTTTGCCAGGCATAGAACTCTTGGTTGACATTTAAGAAAAATATTTCGAACATATCACTCCATTCTTTCCTGACCTGAAGTTTCTTATGGAAGTTTCCTTGTATGTAACTTCTCTCTTTTTCTTGCTGCTTTCAAAATCTTTGTCTTTGACTTTTGACAATTTATTATAATGTATCTCAGTGTAGCCCTATTTTGGGACCTTCAGCCCTCATGGATCTTGATGTCCATTTCTCTTTCCAGGTTTGGGATGTTTTCAGCCATTATTGCTTTAAGTATACTTTCTATCCCTTTCTCTTCTGCTTCTGGAATTCCCATAATGTGGATATTGTTTCTTTTTATTGTGTCCCATAAGTCCTCTGGGCTTTCTTCACTCTTTTTCATTCTTTTTACTTTTTGCTACTCTGACATGATAATTTTATTTTTATTGTTTGATTGAAGTATAGTTGATTTACAATGTTGTGCCAATCTCTGCTGTATGGCAAAGTGACTCAGTTATACACATACATACATTCTTTTTTCATATTCTTTTCCATTATGGTTAATCCCAGGAGATTGCATATAGTTCCCTTTGCAATACATTAGGACCTTGTTGTTTATCCATTCTAAATGCAATAGCTTGTATCTACCCACCCCAAACTCCCAGTCAATCCCTGTCCCTACCCCACTCCTTCTTGTCAACCACAAGTTTGATCTCTAAGTATGTTTCCGTTTTGTAGATAAGTTCATTTGTGCCATAATTTAGATTCCACATATAAGTTATATCACGTGGTATTTGTCTTTTGCTTTCTGACTTAGTTCACTTAGTATGATAATCTCTAGTTGCACCCATGTTGCTGCAAACGGCATTATTTCCTTTTTTTTTTTTTTTTTTTTTGCGGTACGCGGGCCTCTCACTGTTGTGGTCTCTCCTGTTGTGGAGCGCAGGCTCTGGACGCGCAGGCCCAGTGGCCATGGCTCACGGGCCCAGCCACTCTGCGGCATGTGGGATCTTCCCAGACCGGGGCACGAACCCATGTTCCCTGCATCGGCAGGCGGACTCTCAACCACTGCGCCACTAGGGAAGCCCCTTCCTTCTTTTTTATGGCTGGCTAGTATTCCATTGTATATGTGTACCACATCTTCTTTATCCATTCATCTGGCAATGGACATTTAGGTTGTTTCCATGTTTTGGCTATTCTGAATAGTGCTGTTATGAACATAGAGGTACATGTACCTTTTTGAATTATAGTTTTGTCCGGGTATATGCCCAGAAGTGAGATTGCTGGATCATATGGTAATTCTATTTTTAGTTTTCTGAGGAACCTCTATACAGTTTTCCACAGTGACTGCACCGACTTACATTCCCATCAACAGTGTAAGAGTGTGCCGTTTTCTCCACACCCTCTCCAGAATTTATCTGTAGACATTTTAATGGTGGGCATTCTGACCAGTGTGAGGTGATACCTCATTGTAGTTTTGATTTGCATTTCTCCAATAATTTGTGACATTGAGCATCTTTTCATGTGCCTATTGGCCGTCTGTAAGTCTTCTTAGGAGAAATGTCTCTTTAGGTCTTCTGCCCATTTTTCGATTGGGTTGTTTCTTTGTTGTTGAGTTGTATGAGCTGTTTGTATATTTTTGAGAATAGGTCCTTCTTGGTTTCATCATTTACAAATATTTTCTCCCATTCCATAGGTAGTCTTTTTGGTTCTTTTATAGTTGGTTTCCTTTGCTGTGCAAAAGCTTGTAAGTTTGATTAGGTTCAATTTATTTACTTTTGTTTTTATTTCTATTGCTTTGAGAGATTGATCTAAGAAAACATTGGTACAATTTTTTTCAGGGAATGTTTTACTTTTGCTCTCTTCTAGTTTTATGGTGTCATGTCTTATGTTTAAGTCTTTAAGCCATTTTGAATTTATTTTTGTGCATAGTGTGAGGGTATCTTCTAACTTCATTGATTTCCATTCAGCTGTCCAACTTCCCCAGCACCACTTGCTTAAGAGACTGTCTTTTTCCCATTTTACATTGCCTTTTTTGATGAAGACTAATTGCCTATAGGTGTGTGGGTTTATTTCTGGGCTGTCTATTCTGTTCCATTGGTCCCTATGTCTGTTTTTGTACCAGTACCACACTGTTTTGATCACTGTAGCATTGCAGTATTGTCTGAAGTCTGGGAGGATTACACTTCCTTCTTTATTTCCCCCTCAGGATTGCTTTGCCAATCCTGGGTCTTTTATGATTCCATATACATTTTAGGATTATTTGTTCTAGTTCTGTGAAAAATGTTATGGGTAATTTGATAGGGATTGCATTAAATCTGTAGATTGCTTTGGGTAGTATTGCCATTTTTAACAATATTAATTCTTCCAAAGCAAGATTATGGGATATCTTTCCATTTCTTTGAATCCTCTTTTATCCCCTTTATTAATGTTTTTTAAAGTTCTCAGCATATAAGTTTTTCACCTCCTTGGTCAGGTTTATTCCTAGGTATTTTAATTTTTTGGTGTGATTTTAAAATGTACTGTTTTTTTACATTCCCTTTCTGATATTTCCTTGTTAGTGTAAAGAAACATAACCAATTTCTGAATTTAATTTGTATCCTTCTACTTTGTTGAATTCATTTATTAGATCTAGTAGTTTTGTGTGGAGTCCTTAGGGTTTTCTATATGTAGTATCATGTTATCTGCATTTAGTAACAGTTTTACCTCTTCCCTTCCAATTTGGATATTTTTATTTCTTTTTCTTGTCTGATTGCTGTAACCAGGACTTCCAATACTATGTTGAATAGAAGCGGTGAGAGTGCGTATCCTTTGCTGTTCCAGATTTTAGTGGGAAGGCTTTCATCTTTAGGTCATTGAGTATTAATATTGGCTGTGGGTTTGTCATAAATGGCTTTTATTATGTTGAGATTTTCCCCTATATGCCCACTTTGGTTAGAGTTTTTATCATAAATGGATGTTGAATTTTGTCAAATTCTTCCTTTTTTGTTTTTGTATCTGTTGAGATGATCATGTGGCTTTTTACTTTTCTTTTGTTAATGTGGTGTATTACATTGATTGATTTGCATATACTGAACCATCCTTGTGAGCTTGGGATGAATCCCACTTGGTTGTGGTTTATATCTTTTTTATGTGTTGTTGGATTTGGTTTGCTGATTTTTTAAATTAATTTTTATTAGAGTATAGTTGCTTTACAGTATTGTGTTTATTTCTAATGTACAGCAAAATGAATCAGCCATACATATACATATATCTCCTCTCTTTTAGACTTCCTTCCAATTCAGGTCACCACAGTACATTAAGTAGAGTTCCCTATGCTATACAGTATTTTCTCATTAGTTATCTACTTTATACATAGTATCAGTAGTGTATATGTGTCAATCCCAATCTCCCAATTTCTCCCAACAACCCCCTTTCCCCCTTGGTATCCATACATTTTTTCTCTATGTCTGTGTCTCTATTTCTGTTTTGCAAATAGGATCATCTGTACCATTTTTCTAGATTCCACATGTATGTGTCAATATACAATATTTGTTTTTCTCTTTCTGACTTACTTCACTCTCTAGGTCCATCAACATCTCTACAAATGACCCAATTTTGTTCCTCTTTATGCATGAGTAATATTCCATTGTGTATATATATCACATCTTGTTAATCCATTCCTCTGTTGGTGGGCATTTAGGTTGATTCCATGTTCTGGTTATTATAAATAGTGCTGCTATGAACATGGGGATACATGACTCTTTTTGAATTATACTATTCTCTAGGTATATGCCCAGTAGTGGGATTGCTGGGTCATACGGTAGTTCTATTTTTAGTTTTTTAAGGAAACTCCATACTGTTTTCCATAGTGGTTGTATCAATTTACACTCCCACCGACAGTGCAAGAGGGTTCCCTTTTCTCCACACCCTCTCCAGTATTTGTTGTTTGTAGATTTTTTGATGATGGCCATTCTGACTGGTGTGAGGTGATACCTCATTGCAGTTTTGATTTTCATTTCTCTAATGATTAGTGATGTTGAGCACCATTTCATGTGTTTGTTGGCAATCTGTATATCTTCTTTGGAGAAATGTCTATTTAGGTCTTCTGCCCATTTTTGGAATGGGTTGTTTGTTTTTTTGATACTGAGCTGCATGAGCTGCTTGTATATTTTGGATTAATCCGTTGTCAGTTGCTTTGCTGGCAAATATTTTCTCCCGTTCTGAGGGTTGTCTTTTCATCTTATTTATGGTTTCCTTTGCTGTGCAAAAGCTTTTAAGCTTCATTAGGTCACATTTGTTTATTTTTGTTTTCATTTCCATTTCAGTAGAGGTGGGTCAAAAAGGATTTTGCTGTGATTTATGTCAGAGTGTTCGGCCTATGTTTTCCTCTAAGCATTTTATAGTGTCTGGCCTTACATTTAGGTCTTTAATCCATTTTGAGTTCATTTTTGTTTATGGTGTTAGGGAGAGTTCTAATTTCATCCTTTTACATGTAGCTGTCCAGTTTTCCCAGCACCAATTATTGAAGAGGCTGTCTGTTCTCCATTGTAAATCCTTGTTTCCTTTACCAAAAATAAGGTGACCATATGTGCATGGGTTTATTTCTGGGCTTTCTATCCTCTTCCATTGATCTATATTTCTATTTTTGTGCCAGTACCATACTTTCTTGATTACTGTAGCTTCATAGTATAGTCTGAAGTCCAGGGGCCTGATTCCTCCAGCTCCATTTTGGTTTCTCAAGATTGCTTTGGCTATTCAGGGTCTTTTGTGTTTCCATCCAAATTGTGAAATTTTTTGTTCTAGTTCTGTGAAAAATGCCCGTGGTAGTTTGATAGGGATTCCATTGAATCTGTAGATTGCTTTGGGTAGTATAGTCATTTTCACAATGTTTTTTCTTCCAATCCAAGAACATGGTATATCTCTCCATCTGTTTGTATCATCTTTAATTTCTTTCATCAGTGTCTTATAGTTTTCTGCATACAGTTCTTTTGTCTCCTTAGGTAGGTTTATTGCTAGGTATTTTATTCTTTCTGTTACAGTGATAAATGGGAGTGTTTCCTTGATTTCTTTTTCAGAGTTTTCATCTTTGGTTTATAGGAATGTAAGAGATTTCTGTGCATTAATTTTGTATCCTGCTATTTTACCAAATTCATTGATTAGCTCTAGTAGTTTTCTGGTAGCATCTTTTGGATTCTCTATGTATAATATCATGTCATCTGCAAACAGTGACACTTTCCTTCTTCTTTTCCGATTTGGATTCCTTTTATTTCTTTTTTTCTCTGATTGCTGTGGCTAAAAGTTCCAAAACTCTGTTGAATAATAGTGATGAGAGTGGGCAACCTTGTCTTATTTCTGATCTTAGTGGAAATGGTTCAATTTTTCATCATTGGGGACTGTGCTGGCTGTGGGCTTGTCATATATGGCCTTTATTATGTTGAGGTAAGTTCCCTCTATGCCTACTTTCTGGAGAGTTTTTATCATAAATGAGTGTTGAATTTTGTCTAAAGATTTTTCTGCATCTATTGAGATTATCATATGATTTTTATCCTTCAGTTTGTTAATATGGTGTATCACATCATTGATTTGCATATACTGAAGAATTCTTGGTTCCTGGGATAAACCCCACTTGATCATGGTGTATGATCCTTTTAATGTGCTGTTGGATTCTGTTTGATAGTATTTTGTTGAGGAGTTTTGCATCTATTTTCATCAGTGATATTGGCCTGTAGTTTTCTTTTTTTGTGACATCTTTGGTTTTGTTTTCAGGGTGATGGTGGCCTCCTAGAATGAGTTTGGGAGTATTTCTCCCTCTGCTATATTTTGGAAGAGTTTGAAGATAGGTGTTAGCTCTTCTCTAAATGTTTGATAGAATTTGCCTGTGAAGCCACCTGGTCCTGGGCTTTTGTTTGTTGAAAGATTTTTAATCACAGTTTCAATTTCAGTTCTTGTGATTAGTCTGTTCATATTTTCTATTTCTTCCTGCTCTGTCTCAGAAGGTTGTGCTTTTGTAACAATTTGTCCATTTCTTCCAGGTTGTCCATTTTATTGGCATATAGTTGCTTGTCGTAATCTCTCATGATCCTTTGTATTTCTGCAGTGTCAGTTGTTACTTATCCTTTTTCGTTTCTAATTCTATTGATTTGAGTCTTCTCCCTCTTTTTCTTGATGAGTCTGGTTAATGGTTTATCAATTTTGTTTATCTTCTCAATGAACTATCTTTTAGGTTTATTGATTTTTGCTATTGTTTTCTTCATTTTCATTTATTTCTGATCTGATCTTTATGATTTCTTTCCTTCTGCTAACTTTGAGGTTTTTTCGTTCTTCTTTCTCTAATTACTTTAGGTGAAAGGTTAGGTTGTTTATTTCAGGTGTTCCTTGTTTCTTGAGGTAGGGTTGTATTGCTATAAACTTCCCTACAATTTTTTTCCTGTAATTGATATGCCATTTCATAGTGCTGTGGTCGGAAAGGACACTTGATATGACTTCAGTTTTCTTAAATTTACCAATGCTTGATTTGTGAACCAAGATATGATCTATCCTGGAGAATGTTCCTGAGCACTTGAGAAGACAGTGTATTCTGTTGTTTTTGGATGGAAGGTCCTATAAATATCAATTAAGTCCATCTTGTTTAATGTGTCATTTAAAGCTTGTGTTTCCTTATTTATTTTCATTTTGGATGATCTGTCCATTATGAAAGTAGGGTGTTAATGTCCCCTGCTATGATTTTGTTACTGTTGATTTCTCCTTTTATGGCTGTTAGCATTTGCCTTATGTATTGAGGCGCTCCTGTTGGGTGCATAAATATTTACAATTGTTATATCTTCTTCTTGGATTGAGCCCTTGGTCATTATGTGGTATCCTTCTTTGTCTCTTGTAATAGTCTTTATTTTAAAGTCTATTTTGTCTGATATGAGAATTGCTTCTTCAGCTTTCTTTTGATTTCCATTGGCATAGAATATCTTTTTCCATCCCCTCACTTTCAGGGTCTATGTGTCCCTAGGTCTGTAGTGGGTCTCTTTTATACAGCATATATACGGGTCTTGCTTTTGTATCCATTCAGCTAGTCTTTTGTTTGGAGCATTTAATCCATTTACATTTAAGGTAATTATTGATACGTATGTTCCTGTTACCATTTTCTTAATTGTTTTGGGTTTGTTATTGTAGGTCTTTTCCTTCTGCTGTGTCTCCTGCCTAGCAAAGTTCCTTTAGCATTTGTTTTAAAGCTGGTTTGGTGGTGCTGAATTCTCCTAAATTTTGCTTGTCTGTAAAGGTTTTAATTTCTCTGTCGAATCTGAATGAGATCCTTGCTGGGTAGAGTAATCTTGGTTGTAGGTTTTTCTGTTTCATCACTTTAAATATGTCCTGCCACACCCTTCTGGCTTGCAGAGTTCCTCCTGAAAGATCAGCTGTTAACCTTATGGGGATTCCCTTGTATGTTATTTGTTGTGATAGTTTGATTAATATGTGTCTTGGCATGTTTCTCCTTGGATTTATCCTGTATGGGAGTTTCTGTGCTTCCTGGATTTGATTGACTATTTCTTTTCCCATATTAGTGAAGTTTTTCTACTCTAATCTCTTCAAATATTTTCTCAGTTCCTTTCTTTTTCTCTTCTTCTGGGACCCCTATAATTCGAATGTTGGTGCATTTAATGTTGTCCCAGAGGTGTCTGAGACTGTCCTCAATTCTTTTCATTCTTTTTTCTTTATTCTGCTCTGTGGTAGTTATTTCCACTATTTTATCTTCCAGGTCACTTATCCATTCTTCTGCTTCGGTTATTCTGCTATTGATTCCCTCTAGAGAATTTTAAATTTCATTTATTTTGTTGTTCATCACTGTGATTACTTTTCAGTTCTTCTGGGTCCTTGTTAAACCTTTCTTGTATTTTCTCCATTCTCTTTCCAAGATTTTAGATCATCTTTACTATCATTACTCTGAATTCTTTTTCAGGTAGACTGCCTATTTCTTCTTCGTTTGTGTGGCCTGGTGGGTTTTTACCTTGCTCCTTCATGTGCTGTGTATTTCTCTGTCTTCTCATTTTGCTTAATTTACTGTATTTGGGGTCTCCTTTTTGCAGGCTGCTAGTTTGTTGTTCCTGTTGCTTTTGGTCTCTGCCCCCAGTAGGTCAGATTGGTTCAGTGGGTTTTGTAGGCTTCCTGGTGGAGGGGAGTGGTGCCTGTTTTCTGGTGGATGAGGCTGAATCTTATCTTTTTGGGAGGCTGGTCCACGTCCGGTGGTGTGTTTTGGGGTGTCTGTGAACTTAAGATTTTAGGCAGTCTTTCTTGTAATGGGTGGGGTTGTGTTCCTGTCTTGCTAGTTGTTTGACACGGGGTGTCAAGCTCTGAGCTTGCTGGTCGTTGAGTGGATCTTGGTCTTAGCATTGAGACGGAGTTCTCTGGGAGAGCTTTCATCATTTGATATTACATGGAGCCAGGAGGTCTCTGGTGAACCAATGTCCTGAACTCGGCTCTGCCACCTCAGAGGCTCAGGCTTGACACCCGGCCAGAGCACCAAGACCCTGTCAGCCACACCACTCAGAAGAAAAGGGAGATAAATAAATACATACATACATACATAAAGAAAGTTATTAAAATAAAAAATTATTTTAAAAACTAAAAAGTAATTTAAAAAAAGAAAGAAGAGAGCAACCAAACCAATAAACAAATCCACCAATGATAGCAAGTGCTAAAAAGTATACTAAAAATAAATGGACATACAAAACCCTAGGTATAATTGTTAAAGCAAACCTATACAGACATAATCACACAAAGAAGCATACACATACACACTCAGAAAAAGAGAAAAAGGAAATATATCTATATATACATGTAAAAAAAAAGGAAGAGAGCAACCAAATCAATAAACAAATCTACCAGTGATAATAAGCTCTAAATACTAAACTAAGATAAACATAAAATGGGAAACAAATTAGATTCAGAAGGCAAACCCCAAGTCTGCAGTTCCTCCCACAGTCCACTGCTTCAATTTTGCGATGATTCATTGTCTATTCAGGTATTCCACAGATGCAGGGTATATCAAGTTGATTGTGGAGATTTAATCCACTGCTCCTGAGGCTGCCTGGAGAAATTTCCCTTTCTCTTCCTTGTTCGCATAGCTCCTGGGGTTCGGCTTTGGATTTGGCCCTGACTCTGCATATAGGTCACCCTCGGGCATCTCTTCTTCACCCAGACAGGAGGGTGTTAAAGGAGCAGCTGATTAGGGGGCTCTGGCTCACTCAGGCCAGGGAGAGGGAGGGGTTCAGAATGCAGGGTAAGCCTGTGACAGCAGAGGCTGGCATGACATTGCACCAGCCTGAGGCACACCATGTGTTCTCCCAGGGAAGTTGTCCCTGGATCACGGGACCCTGGCAGTGGTGGGCTGCACAGGCTCCCAGGAAGGGAGGTGTGGATAGTGACCTGTGCTGGCACACAGGTTTCTTGGTGGCTTCAGTAGCAGCCTTAGCATTTCATGCCCATCTCTGTTGTCCGCGCTGATAGCCGGGGCTCGCGCCTGTCTCTTGAGCTCATTTAGGTGGTGCTCTGAATTCCCTCTCCTCACACCCCACAGAACAATTGTCTCTTGCCTATTACACAGGTTCAGACTTTTCCCAGACTCCCTCCCGGCTAGCTGTGGTGCACCAGCCCCCTTCAGGCTGTATTCATGCAGCCAACCCCAGTCCTCTCCCTGGGATCTGACCTCCGAAACCTGAGACTCAGCTCCCAGGCCCCACCTGCCCCAGCAGGTGAGCAGAAAAGCCTCTCAGGCTGGTGAGTGCTGGTCGGCACTGATCCTCTGTCTGGGAGTCTCTCCACTTTGCCCTCTGCACCCCTGTTGCTGCACTCTCCTCTGTGGCTCCAAAGCTCCCACCCCCCCATCTCCACCAGTGAAGGGGCTTCCTAGGGTGTGGAAACTTTTCCATCTTCACAGCTCCCTCCCAGAGATGCAGGTCCCATCCCTATTCTTTTGTCTCTGTTTTCTCTTTTTCTTTTGCCCTTCCCAGGTACGTGGGGAGTTTCTTGCCACCCCTGTTGCTGCACTCTCCTCTGTGGCTCCAAAGCTCCCACCCCCCCATCTCCACCAGTGAAGAGGCTTCCTAGGGTGTGGAAACATTTCCATCTTCACAGCTCCCTCCCAGAGATGCAGGTCCCATCCCTCTTCTTTTGTCTCTGTTTTCTCTTTTTCTTTTGCCCTTCCCAGGTACGTGGGGAGTTTCTTGCCTTTTTGGGAAGTCTGAGGTCTTCTGCCAGCGTTCAATAGGTGTCCTGTAGGAGCTGTTCCACATGTAGATATATTTTTGATGTATTTGTGGGGAGGAAGGTGATCTCCCCATCTTACTCCTCCGCTATCTTGAAGGTACCCCCCTTAGCTCTTATTTTTAAGTCTTTGATCCATTTTGAGTTAATTTTATTAAATGGTGTAAGATAAGAGTCCAGCTTCATTCTTGTGCATGTGTATATCCAGTTTTTCCAATGCTAATTTTTAAAAGACTCTCCTTTCCTCGTTGAAGGGTCTTGACTCTTGTCAAACATCATTTGACCATAAATGCAAGGATTTTTCTGTATTCTATATTCTATTGCTTTAGTCTCTATATTTGTCTTCATGCCAGAATCACACTGTTTTGATGACTGTAGCTTTGTTGTAAGTCTTAAAATCAGGAAGTGTGAGACCTCTAACTCTGTTCTTTCTCAAGATTATTTTGGCTATTCATGGTCCCTTGAGATTCCATATGAATTTTAGGATGGATTTTTCTATTTTTTTTTCAAAAATCAGTGTTGATATTTTGGCAGAAATTTGAATCTGTAGATCACTTTAGGTAGTATTGTCATCCTAACAATATTTAGTCTTCCAATTCATCAACACAGGATGCCCATTTATTTGTGTGTTTTAAATTTCTATTAGCAATGTGTATGAGTTTTTACAGCAGCTTTATTCATAATGGTAAAAAAATGGAAATCACCCAGATGTCCTTCAAGGGGTTAAACAAACTGTGGTACATCCACATGATGGAATATTACTCAGCAATAAAAAGGAATGAACTATTAATATACTCAACAGCCCAGATGAATCTCCAGAGAGTTATGCTGAGAAAAGCCAGTTTGGAATATTACATATTGTGGTTCCATTTATATAACTTTCTTGAAATAATAAAATTACAGAAATGAAGGACAGATTAATAGTTGCCAGGGAGTGAATGAGAGTGGGAGGGTGGTGGGTGTGGCTACCAGAGGTCAGGAGGAGGGATCCTTATGGTGATGGAAATATAGTATATCTTGACCGTATCAACATCAGTATCCTGGTTGTGATATTGTACTGGAGTTTTGTGAGATGTTACAATTAGGAGAACTTGGGTAAAGTTTACATGGTATCTCTCTGTATTGTTTCTCACAACTGCACCTGAACTTATAATTATTTCAAAATAAAAAGTCTAATTTAATGGACAGAAAAAGGCAGAGAAATGTGCAATATCTTTTAGAAAGATTTCCATAAAATATTGTTAAGAATAAAAGGCAATTTAATGCTATTTGGGAAATGATTGGCTATAATGATTCACTTCTCAAGGTCTCCTGAGAACCAAGCGTTTTTGATTTGCTTTGTTTTAATGATACTCAGAGTAAAAATATTTTGCTGCAGTCACAGTCCTGGATGGCTTAGGAACTCTGTTGCTATTAGAAACTAACTGTCACCAAAGATAAAATGGAGCATCTGTCTAGGAGAGAATGTGATTTTTTTAATCTAAGACAAATAATCTTGATTGGTAGCCTGGCAGCATTACCTAAAGGTTGGCACCTTGCTTGCAGTCTGTACTTACATGACCCCAGAGTAAGTTTCTCCTTAAATGTTGAACTCTAGGCACCTCACTTGCCCCATCCCAGTCCTGGTCCTACTTCTAGCCTTAAAAGCTAGACAATCTAAACAAACCAGTTTCTCAGCTGTAAATTGGATGAGTGACTCAAGATTATCTCTAGAGTTCTAATTCTGAGATTAATAATAATAGCTACTGAGCATGGACTTCTGTTTTAGCATTAGGCATCTTATCTATTAACTTATTTAATCCCCACCCAAACCTTTTGGGGAATATCTTACTATCATTCTCATTTTACAAATAAGAAAATCAAGTGTCAGAAAAGCAAAAGATATTTCCCAAGAACACAGAGCAAGAGGATGGAAGCTGGGAACAGGGTGACCAGTCATCCTGGTTTGCCCAAGAACTGAAGGTTTCCCCCAGCTGGGGGACTTTCAGTGCTAAAACTGGCCAAGTTCCAGGCAAAATGAGATGAGTTGTTCACCCTTGATAGGAGACCAATCCTAGATTCCCTTGACTCTGGAGTCTGTATTCTTACGGCTGTACCATACCACCTCTCAGTTTCTTAGAGACCCTCCTGAGGATAGTAACTATTAAAGCAAGCGAGAAAAATCATGTGTTTTCAAGGGGAAATGGGAATAAAGATGCTGCCTGGAAGAACAGGAGAAAGTGGTAGGCAAGGAAACCTGTATTTATGTTCTATATTGTTCAGTTTCAGACATAATTGGTGAATAGAAAGAAGGGCAGACAAGCAATTAAACTTGAAAGGCATTAAAATGAGAAAATAAGGGAGAGGAGCATGGAATTTATATATATTTTAAACATCTTGCAGAAGTTTTAATAAGGTATGCTCCTTAGAAAAAAATGCTAACAAAATAAATCTAGGAGGATGGTTTTCAGTAGGATTTGAGATCAACAGATGCAGAACATTAATCCAAAGATTGGCAGAGTTAATGGCCCCACATGCAAGAGAGCTTGCTGTCTTAGAATTGCAACTTGCACAGATCTAACCTCCCTTCTCTTCATAACCCTGCCTTTTGAACAAGTGTTCCTTTGCTGAAAAAATGTGATGCCTTCCTCGGGGAGCAGAGTAGCACATCAGGCAAAACACAGAACCAGCAACAGCTTGGAGGATGCCAAACCCAGTGACCGCTGGAGCAGAGTTGGGTAGCAGATGCTGTGTTACCATGGCAACCGGTGGGCAGCTCCAAATGAATAAAGGACTCAATTTCCAAGAACTGACACCTGAAGGAGACTTTGACCCTGCCTTTCCCCAAAGCTCTGTGGCTTTGGAAATGTGGGGGGCAAAGGAAGAAATAAAGGAGGGGCTATCACAATTTTCTGTCCTCACTGATACTGTACTGTTGGTAAGAGAGAAAGACACTTTAAAAAATATCAACCTTTGACAGGAAACATCTTGCCAGCTGTGAATTAATGAGTTGTCTTGCCTCCAGAAGACTTGATAACCCCCCTCTCAGTTGAACTGGTATCTCCTCCCACAATCTTCCTCTACTTCTCTCTGCTCCCTGGCTAAGTAATCCTGCAGAATGACTGCTTGTAGACAAAAAGGAGGTTTGCAGGCCACTTCCCTCCCTGTTCTCTGGCTCTCATGTTCTGCCCCAAAGCACAGGTGTCCACTGGTCCATCCCTCCAGTAACCCAGTGTCCATTTAGCATGACCCACACACCCACCAGGGCCGCAACCGCCATTGCCAAGCGCGGTTGGGCATACACCCGCCAAGAGACTGCACTGAACCGAGAATTTAAGACACCAGCCTCTAATTGTTCTCTATAACTGTTCCACTGCCTCCGTGTGCTCTCAGTTTTTCCCAGAAAAACTCTAATTATCTTGTGAATAGCACAATAATATTGCATTCTGTTTCTTATGTCATGAAGTCTTAATTTTTTTCAAATGTAAACAATTAAAAATTATTTCTTGACATTTTAACTCTGTTTTGGCATTTCTTTGTTTTCCAGTACTACTTTGTGAACATCAAAAAATATAGCAGTGCTCCCTGGCCTTCCTCAACCGCCAGGAGGCCCTAGAATCTGCATTCTGTACTAAGAAGAGCAAAGGCTCTGTGAGCAGGCAGGTTCTGCAGCCTTTCTGAACCTCTGCTTCTAGAGCAGAGGGTCTCCAAAGGCAATCCACTGGGTCACAGACAGAAAATATTAAAACTTCTATTATTTTTCATCTCATCCTATACAGATATAGTTTCTGTATTTGTGTTATAGTGTATATAATATGTTAATGCAATGGTGTGTGTGTGTATGTATGTATAATTTTAAATTTAGTAAATATTTATGGAGGTTTTATCTGGTAAGTTTTAAAACAGCTTTAAATCACATATCCTACAATTCATCCATTTCAGGTATACAATTCAGTAACTTTTAGTGTGTTCAGTTGTGCACCTATCACCAAGATCAATTTTAGAACATTTTCTTTACCCCAAAAAAGAAATTCCACTCCTGTTAGCTATTGCCTCTCCCAATCCCACCCCTCCCAAACCCCCAGTCCCCGGCAAACACTCATGTACTTTTTGTCTCTATACATCTTCCTATTCTTGGTATTTTATGTAAACAGAATCACACTAATGTGGCCTTTTGTGTCTGGATTCTTTCACTCAGTACCATGTTTTCAAGGCTCATCCATGTTCTAGGATGGAGCAGTTCTTTATTCCTTTTTAGGGCTGAATACTATTCTAATATGGATATACCACAACCACTTATCACTGCTCTTATGGTTAAGCAACCAGACTTTGTCATAGACCCCTCATCTGTATAATCTATGTGTGAGAGGCACTGTGCACCAATGATTATATTTGAAATATTCAATAACAGTCAGGTATTAATGAACAACAAGAGATGTTGTAAGTGCTGGAACTGGTTTCTGGAAGTCCACTTAGTGCTTCATTTGCTGAGACCCAGGGTGTTGGGGGCAAGGAATTTATTTATTTATTATTTAAGTAATATTTTAACAACTGAGGTGGCCATATGTGTGCTTTCAAGCTGACATCTCCCTGGCAGATCAGCTGTGTGGGTTAAATGAGGCCAGGCACGTGGAGGACCTGGGGGTTTTTGTTTGGAAACATGTAGTACCCTTCCACATGTAGCAGGCACAACTGTCAGCCTAAAGTTGCTGCTCTTCATTCCCTTCTATCTAGGACTGCTCCCTGCAGCTGAGCGACTCCCTCTCCTAGAAGCCTACTTTGTTATTCATGTAAAGGGAGTTGTAAGGTCCTCGGCAAGCACATTCCACTCAGACAGCAAAGGGAAAATCTCTTGCCTGGTCCCCATGATCCCTTCCCTGGAAAAATAGGAGGGCAAACCTGGCTGGAGTCTGATGGAACAGCCTAGATGGGAGGTCACTGGGAGGCAGGAAAGAAAAAAATTCAAACAAAATCCTACACTTTCAGGTCCCTGCTTGCCTTGCATTGACCTGTATCTCCAGAATATTCCCTGATTCCATCCAGAGCCTATGGATCACTGCTCATTTTTGCCATTAAAATCTCAGAATTTAGGAGGAAAGCGAGACCCAGGTAGAAAAAGTTACTTGCTGAAGATCACACACAGATAGCTCACTTGTGGAGAGCTGAGTTGAGGGCAGAGTTTTCCTGATTATAGGCTAGAGCTTCTTGCAATTCACCAGCCCTGCGAGAAAAGCCAGTTTAAGAGCATTGGCTGAAATGACTTCAGTTCAGTACAACAAATGATGAGCTTCACTGAATGACTTCTCCATCCATTACGGTGTACTGTACTCAGTTTATACTCATAAAGAGATTTCACATGCCGGGGCTCTTTCAGGCCTCCTTGTAACCATGTACAATTGAAGGAGTTAGCTAGATTGGAACCAAATAATAGTTAAAGTTAGAAAATAATACTTATGAGAATGGACTCAAAGAATTTAGTCTGAAGAAGAGAAAGATGAAGGGGCACATTGATGACATTTTAGGTGTTCTAGATAACAAAGATTCACTACAAAGGAAAGAGAGGGCAGCTGCTCATTGCCCCAAGTTGGTGGAGGAAGAGAATGCAGCAGGGTACAGGCGGCATGTAAGTGAAAGTATGACCCTAGCAGATGAAATTTCACTGGTGGATTAGGACTTATCTTCCCAGGGGTGTCTGTCATAATCTCTTTTGGTTAGTTGAATGCATTGACCTGTTTGGCAGTGTTTTCTTGAAAGGAGAGGCAGGAATTGGATGCAAAGAGCAGAATTTCCTGCTAAACGGTGGGAAGGAAGTCACAGGTCACCTGGGCCAGGGCACAGTGTCCCCTGCTCTACCCCTCTACCTCTGTGTCATTAACTGGAATCCTGTAGGGCAGCAGTTCCCAACCTTTTTGGCACCAGGGACTGGTTTCATGGAAGACAGTTTTTCCATGGATGGAGGGGGATGGTTCAAGCGGTAATGGGAGCGATGGGGAGCGGCAAAGGAAGCTTCGCTTACTTGCAGGCCGCTCACCTCCTGCTGTGCGGTCTGGTTCCTGACAGGCCGTGGATTGGTACCCGGCCTGGGGGTTGGGGACCCCTGCTGTAGTGTATCCAGCCCCTCTGGGATTCCTCAAAGTGTTCAGAATCATAGGGGCTTTGAGCTACAGGGAGGAGATACCCCAGCTCCAGCCAGCTTAACCAATAAGGAGAGGCATTATCTCCCATAACAGGGCATGGAGAACTAGGTCAGGATCTCAGCATGGAATGGTGAACTTCTCCTCAACACCATCCAGGCTCTGGGCTCTTCATCTCTCTGTGCAGGGTGTCTTCAGCTTTGCCTTCATTCTAAAACTTTCCTTGATGGTTGTAAGGCAGAAACCTGGAGCCATTGAGGTCACATGAGTTCTTATTCACAGAAGAGAGAAAAGATAGCCACCTGCTTCTCAGTCATGACATAAAAGTCTTTCCTTTTCACCTGATTGGGTGAAATTAGGTCTCACACACCCTCACTTTTTGGCTAAAATCAGTCACCAGGGAAATGCCATGAGTCAATTGGCTCTTGGCTTTTAGAGCAAAACAAGTGTGGTTGTAAGTCTGGGAATTAACTGGGATGCCCACTCTACTTCTATTCCATCAGGACAAACCTTCACACACAGTGCCTGTCTGGGTGAGGACCAAGGCTGGGGCCACTGGCTCTTGCAGTCACCACTTGAGGATGAGGTCGTTTCTGAATCCAAATTCCATCTTCTTTCTACTACCATTTATGTCATACACTGAAACTTCTATCATTCAGATAAGACCTTCACATTTTGTTTTGCTATATCAGCACACCATCTGTGGTATTCCTTACTTTTTTTCTTTAAACAAGCTCACTTCTTTTTCATAAGTTTGTTTAAAAATGAAACCTTATCACCATTGGAAATAGGAAACCTGTGTCTCTTGCCAAAATTATAAGTTTGTCATTACAATGTTAATTAATTTTATCTAGATACAGATGCCTGCAAAGTTACTAAAACAGCTTCTTTTAAAAGGGAGATTAGCAAGTGTTTGAAAGTGTGAAAGACACACCAGCACCCACAGAGACTTTCTCTTTATTCTAAGCAGATGAATGGAAAGAAATTTGAAATTGGAATAGCTTTCCCACTATGTGACTGCATGTTATTTAATGACATATCTGTGTATCACATTTTAATAACCAACGTGATTAACCAATAACCAAAGTAAATAACAGTTTTATTTCATCATTCTATTTGGGTAATACTAGACCTAACTGCATCTCATGTACCATTAGTGACCTGTGCCCTACTTTTGGGGAAATGGTCTATTGTAGTCTGCTGCTTTCCTTCAATCTTCTGCCCTCCTCTTTGGTACTCAGGTGGTAAGAGCAACTGGGAAGGTATTGACCTTGTTTGCTACACATGGGCCCATTATCAGTGATCCAACTATATATGTTCTTGAGCACTTACTGTGATTTAGAGAGTATTAGGCAGAGACCCTCCCCTCAATGTACTTGTGATCTAGGTGAAGAAAGAGAACACAAGGATTGGAATGAAGAAGGGGAGAACATGGGTCGGGTTGAGAGAGCAGTCTCTGCCCTCCCCTCCTGTAGCTCAGAGGCATTCCGAGGTGCCTGGTACACTTTGGCCCCCGGCTGATGTACAGGGGATGAGGGGCAGGGACCTGGGTCACTACTTGGCTTCCCTGATCTGGAATGGATTTTACACCCCAGTGAAGACAGAGTTGAGAGCCCTGCACTGTCTGCTCCTCCTTCCAGCCACACTGGGATGCCAGCCAAGCCCTGAGGAGAGAGATGCTGCCTTGCCTTCTAAAACACCCTTTAATGACTGGTATAGCTAGGGGACTTTATTTAAAGGAGCTGCGTGCTCAAGTCTCCCCACAAAATTCAGGAAGGCTGGCCTTTTGTGGGAGCTCAGACAGACCCTGGAAGCAGGAGGAAAAGGCAGGATGTGCCTTCTGCCTTGGGTGAGACGAGGCCTGGGTTGCCCTCTCTGTGCCTGGGAGGATGCAGTTCATGCAGAGAGACTGTCTGGAAGGGCAGTTTCATTTGCTTAGTTTTAGAAGATTCCACGGGCTGGTTCTTAGCTGGGATTGACTCCTTTGTGCTGGCATTGGTTGGTGATCTGTGCTCATCACAGTGGGAGGGTTGCCTTTCAGAGGAGGTGAGGCAGGGCGGGGGAGTGAGTGCATACCCTGCCTGAATAATGAAGAAAGTTTCAGGGTCTCTCAGAGAGTTCTTCCTCTAGGCCATCTGCAGGGACATGGGTGCCCTTTTATCCTAATGTCATTCATGTTCTAAGGCTTATTGACAGCTGACCCAGTCATGCTCAGGCCCCACACAGATCATCCACTGCTTGAATCCCACTGAATGTGCCCTTTCCTCCTACATGGGGCCATGGCCATGCTCCCCTCTCTTGGTCCCTGACCTCCTGCTTTTACATTCCCTCTACCATCAGTTGGATTAATGATCTCTCCTTCTTGTCCCTCTGTCAGACTAGACTTTTAAATTATTTAGCAAAACCTGACCAGCTCAGAAGAGGGCTTCTCAGCTCTCTGTTTAATGTCTTTTTATTACCTTATTAGGTAAGGAGTATGGGAGCTTCTTGTTGATTTGGGTTGGGACTTGGGAAAATGTTTTACATCTTTGTGGCTGGCACCTGCCTTGGGCCCTGCTCCCCACATCAGCTCCCCACCTCCAGTATGGCCACCCCCAACATCGGCTCCACCTATGTGGTGAAAAGAGCACGGATCAAGGAGTTGATAGACAGTGTGAAATTCTTGGGTAAGGCAACCTCTCCAACCTTCCTGTTTCTCATCTGCTGTGTAGATGTAAATTTCACAAACTCAGGTGCACAATATGTGTAACTTAATTTTTCTATGTGAATTTATATTTTGAGTCCCTATTCTGCATGGTGGAAGAAATGTACTGCAAAATAATTTGGCATTTCTTGTCCTTTCACCAGATTTGCATTTATGTTCTGGGGGACTTATCTAAAAACACCGTGATTCCAAGGGCCCAATCTCTCATCGAAGTCATTTGGGCATCTGCTGTCCAATGACATCTGTCTTCCCCATGTGGGTCTCTGTTGTCTATACATGCAATTTCCAGAGACAGTCTGCTGTCTGGAGGGTCCCTCCATCTGGAGCGCTCTCCTCTCCTCAGCAATTTTTGGGAGCACAGGTATCATTCTCTGACACTGTTTAAGGCTTCCTTCACCCCTCCAGCGGTGTGCTGGTAAATGTTTAACAACCACCTCTGGGGGTTGGGGGTTGGAGGGTGGATGGAAGGAGGTCCTGATTTGTAGTGTTTGCCAATTTCTGGGGTGTAAACTCTCCCACTATGGCTGATTTCAGGCTACTGGTGATTTAACAATCAGCTCACAAAATTCCTGTAAATGTATCAGTCAATTCTAGCTAACCAGCTCCAGCATGCCACTGTGTGACATATCTTGTAACCAGGTCTCTGAAGATGAACTGCCTCCCGGCCACAACACCAGTAGTTAAGACAGACATCTTCTTGCTCTCACACCCCTGAAATGAATCTGAGATTTTTCTACCTGCTCAGGTACCCAGGGAGAGGGCATAGGGCCACTTTTGCAAGGGGCTCCCCATCATCTATGCTCATTGTTTCTTTTCTGACTCCTCCTTCTTCCAGCCTAGGGAACATTTTTCTAGTTGGTGGGATGGCTTTGAGTTGGAGGTAGTGACTTCTGTTATTCAGTCCAACTCTTAAGCTTGAGTGACTTCCATTGCCAAAGGGTGTTGGCTTTTGAAATGGCTCTTTTCTCTGCTCTTTGTTACCACATCCCTCCCCTAAGCAATTAACACAAAGTAGCCTAATGATTGAGGGAAGAAAAAAGGGCCAAGAGAGAAAAGTAGTTACAAAAAAGAAAAATTCATCAGCATCTCAAATGCATTGTTCTGTTGCATCAATATAGTAGTACTTCACTATTGGGAGGAATGTCAGGAGGAATAAATGAGAAAAGATATGAGAAGAGCTTCAGGCAGAGTATGACAGAGAAGGGATTCCGTGACATGGGTTATCCTTCTCTTTCCCCTCCAGCTGAAGGAATCACAATTTCCATTGGTTTGCATTATATTGAGTCAAGCATGGCTCCTGTGGCCATCGACAGCCCCATCTCCTTCCCCTCCTTCACCCCGAGGATATGGCACTATTTGGGGTCAGAATGGACATTGTGCCTTTCCACTTAGAAGTTAAGAAAGAAACACCCATCTTCTCAAGTATTTACAGATCTCGCGTACAGCATATTTTAGCTAAAGAAGTTAAGGAGTAAGTGACAATGCCATAGAGGGGTTAATACATGTTTAAATTGTTTGAGACCCTATTTTAGATCTCAATGAATCCTAGAGTGAAAGGTATGTTAATGAGGACACCATCCATTTTAAAGGACTTGCCACCGTCTTGCTTTGTGTTCTGGTTAACTGGGTTTTTGACCTCAGCCTCCCTGCTAGTTGCACATCCCTGAGGACAGGACTAGCACAGAGCTGTGTTAGTGGTTAGAAAATGGCTGCTGAGTTATTTTCTTGATTCCCTGGTTTCATTATGGATTTCCCCCTATAAGAAGCTACCTACTCAAGAAAGAAGTGGAAAATGTATATTTCCTCAATATTGCATTGCTTGACTCTTGGCAGATATCCCTATCAGGATCTATCATTTCTACAGATTCTAGTCTAAATGACCTGTACAGGGAATGCTAATTGCTTCTTCTTTGGGGGAAGGGATTGGAACATGATATCCCATTCTGGCTTCATTCAGAGTCTTTGACCATGGAGATGCCTTCCAAATTCCATAGAAGGTGGCTACCTTTAGAAACAGAGGTGGTCCTTGGAAGCCCATGGGTCTTTCTTTACCCTAGCATGGGAAAGGGGTGAGATTTCAGTTTGTCTCATTCCCTGAAACACAGACACTCAGCACGGCTTCTTTTGATCTTGGGAAGATGGAAGTAAGGAGGAAAACTAGGCAGAGTGAATTGGAGATCATTGGTTGGCAATGAACTCCACCACATCAACATTCATGTTGGATTTTGGGAGTACCAGCTGACTGCAACCCTGGGTAGGTCCTTGAGGACAATAGCATGGCCAGATTCCAGCCTGCAAGTCAGATCAAATGCAAGACCAGGAAATAACCAAAGGGGCTCTCAATACTAACCTTTTTTTTCCTTTCAAGAAAAACTGACCGGATATCTTTTCAGCTATGAGTTATCTGGAGACTGGAATGGGAGAAGGAGGCTCTGTAAATCTTGCTGCAGATTCTCTCAGAGTTTTGAGTCTCAGTCTCTATGACTGTGGTGGTATGAAAAGATTTTGCAGGATTCACAAACAGCATGTTTCTAGCTATCCTGCCCCTCCCACTCCCCTTAAGAAACTTTTTAGTCCTTTCCCATTTAAACTAACCTGTGAGGCATCTATTGTCTTAATAAGGGGTTGGTAGGGCAGAAAAGCAGAGGGAAAAGTTTAAAAGCTTGGATTTTTGAGTATCAAAATTCAAGGCCTTGGAGGATGATTGATTATCAGAAGGAATTCCCCCCACCCCCCGACTAAATAAAAATCCTCTGAGATGGAAGAGGGAAAAGAGAGAATCAAAGAGTGGGTGAGACACAGACGTAAACTCTAGTGTGGGTTCTAAGAAGGTATCTTGAGTTCCTGTCAATCATTCCAGGGTGGGGTAACATCATTATGGAACCCCTAGGTAGGTTAGAGGATGCTTCAAGAACAGTTGTTTCTTACTGCTAGATTGGAGCCTGGGGAATTGGCAAGTCTGTAGAATCCCCTTGAGGCCAGTGTGGCATGGAAAGGAATAGATTAGAAATGGCTGCTTGGCATTTCTTTAGGCAGAAACATCCTGAAACAGTCTCAGAGTTTTACTTAGACTCTAATCTTAGAGTCTAGAGTTTCTTAGAGCTTCCAGGAATGGTAGACAGCAGCTGAAATTCCTTAGAGCCCCAGAAAAGAGTGTGGAAGTAGCTGAGAGCCAGCCTTGAAGAACCCAGTGATGGGAACGTGGGGAATGTAAGATGACCTTACTTCAGTCTCTATCTTGCAGCAGATGTTTTTTCCTTGTAGAAGATTCAGAAGTGGTGACTGCAATTTCTTGAAGAATCCAGATTAATCTTTGCCCAGGGACACTTTCCAGCCCTTTGGCTTGTGACCTTCTCCTGGTAGAATTTGCACCTCCTAGCACCTTCATCCTCAGAAAGCTGTTTCCAGCTCTATACTGTGCTGTTCACTGTGCTATATCACTGGAAGTTCTATTGATCAGTTCTATGGCCTTTGTCACTACTTCTGCTAAGGCAATGACCACTAACCACCTCCTTTTCCCCCAACACCCACACACCCACCCACCAGTGGGTTGAGTCCAGAGAATTCTGTAACCAATCTCTGAGCTGGCATTTTCCTGGATGTGGCCATGTTCAATTAGTGGCCAAAAATTAGTTCAACATGTTCTTTTGCTGACACTTCCTAGTCTCCATGCTGCTCTCACCACCATCATCACCAAAGCCCACAGAGTTGTGAGTGACATGATGTTAAGAGATCCTCCCAGAGGCTGGTTGTCCTGGTCAAACAGGAATAGGAGGCTTTTAATTCAGAATCTAGAGTTTCGTCAATTTCCAGAATCCACCATTCCCATCAAAACCATCAACTGATGTCAAGTCTCCTAAGACTAGAAAAGGAGAGGCCAGCACCCTCCAGTGGAGACAGAAGTCACAGAGGATGGGGCTTGGACCCCGGCCTCACCCATTCTTAGCAGTGGCTGTGAACACCTCTTTTCTTTTCTGAAAAATGAGATAACTATACCTGTCTCATAAAATTGATTGTGGGGATAAATGTAAAATACCTAGGACAATGGCTGCAATATAATTGAGCCTCAGTAAATAACAGCTGCTATTTTTATTTCTCAGCTGCCCTCTGGGATAATCTGCACTTTTAGGGTAGAGCACTAAGAGGGAGGAAATGCAGCAGTAGCTCCCTGAACCACAGGTCATTCGATCTTGCCATCTGGCATAATGAAAAATCATCCTGCTTAATTTATGAAAACTGCCTCATGCTTCAGGCTTCACCTGGTTTACTCTGGTGGTGGTTGGGTTTTTTTCAGGTGTGGTGGTGGCTTCATGTGCCTGGATGTGTGCATTTAAAAGCAATCCTTGGGGTCTGCCTTGAGGGTATTTTGGAGAAGGAATCCCAAAAGTCTTTTCAGAGGAGTTGAACATAGGGTACATGTATACAATGGGATATTACTCAGCCATCAAAAAGAATGAAATAATGCCATTTTTTAGCAACATGGATAGATCTAGAGATTATCATACTAAGTGAAGTCAGACAGAGAAAAACAAATATTATGATATCACTTATATGTGGAATCTAAAAAATAGTACAAATGAACTTATTTACAAAGCAGAAATAGACTCAGACATAGAAAACAAATTTATGGTTACCAAAGGGAAAGGGGAAGGAGGGGTAAATTGAGAATATGGGATTAACAGAGCACACTACCATATATAAAATAAATAAACAACAAGGATTTATTGTATAGCACAGAGAACTATATTCAATATCTTGTAATAAACTATAATGGAAAAGAATAAAGAAGAATATAGGTAAATACATATATGTATGTATAACCGAATCACTTTGGTGTACACTTGAAACTAACACAATATTGTAAATTAACTATACTTCAATTAAAAAAAATTATCAGTCCAGAGTGACTTATTTAGATTAGGCTAAAAGGAGATGGCAGAATAATAAGACACTTTCAGTTCTAGTCTTCCTTATGTAATCTTAGGCGCAATTTGGTCAATCCTAGATGATGTGTATTGTTAGAGTAACTCTGAGTATCAGACCTTCCCCCTGGCAATGTTGTCTACCTTTTTAGGCTACTGGACAGGTAATTGACTTAATGCATTAAAACATGTAATGTACTTTTTATGTATAAGATGTTATCTTAATCACTGTCAGGACTAAAGAATTTAAAAAGATATTGTCTGTAAGGAATATATCTGAATAGAAGAATATAACATATGGACCCAAACATGATTAATACAGTGAGTATAAGTGCTGTGAGAGCAAAGGATTGTGGAATCTAGTGGGAAACCATCACTCCTGGTGAAGTAGTGGGGGAAATGTGGATCAGTGGACTCTCCACTGAACTTGCTAGTGCATTAAGCCCCTCCCAGCCCAGCGTCTGCCTGTGAGGCCCCAGTGGAGGGGCCAACCTGGATTTGAAAGATGCTTTAATATGATCATCCTGGGGATAACAGGGATTGGTAAGACATCACATGGGAACTACTATGTGAACTAGATATTGAGCCATTGGCAAAAAGCCAAGCTTAATGAACTAATCATAGAGAGTACCAAGGTTTCTATAATATTTGTGCTTGATGTTAAAAGATGGGTGGAATTTAAACCAAGTGAGGCAGTGAGGTTATAACAGGGATGTCAGGTCAAAAGAATTGAAGCTAAGTGCCCAGCCATGTTCTATATGCAGGTCATGATGGGGAAAAGATTAGAGGTTGGCCAAGAACTTAATTTCTGATCACCAGGGATCCTGAAGGCCCAAACCCTGCCATGTCATGGTATTAAATACCTCCTTCCTTTGTTTGCACCACACCCCTTTATTTAGGGTAGGGGTTAAGAAATGTAATTTCTGGATCATACTATATGAGCATTTACAATTTTAATAGACATTGGCAAATTGTCTTCTGGAATGACCATACTAATTTATACCCCAGCAGCATACGAGAAAGCCAGTTACCCTATGCCCTGACACGAAATAATATCAAAAAAAATCTTTACCATCCTGATAGGTCAAGATGGTTTTTGATTTTTTTTTTTTTTTTTTTTTTTTTGCGGTACGCGGGCCTCTCACCGTTGTGGCCTCTTCCCGTTGCGGAGCACAGGCTCCGGACGCGCAGCCTCAGCGGCCATGGCCCACAGGCCCAGCTGCTCCGCAGCATGTGGGATCCTCCCGGACCAGGGCACGAACCCGTGTCCCCTGCATCGGCAGGCGGACTCCTAACCACTGCGCCACCAGGGAAGCCCAGTTCTTTGATTTTTAAAATATTTTTATTTCCTTGACTACTAGTGAGATTGAATACTTATAGGACATTTGTGTTTCCTCTTTTATGAACTTCCCATTCATGTTATTTGCTTGGTTTTCTATCAGATTTACTGAGACAAGGATGGGAATGGTAGGCCCTGTATTTGTGTAATTCAACAGTTCTGGTTGTTTCTTTTTTGTGTGTCAATAGGTAGGGATTCATTATATATTCTGACAGTAATTCTTTGTCATTTATAGATATTTCAAATATTCTATTCTCTTTAGATTTTGTATATACTGTTTTAGATTGCACAGATACTTTACTTTTGAAATAGTTAAATCTATCAATTTCTTTATTTACAGATTTTTGCCTTTCGGATCTTTTAAGGAAATCCCCAAACTGTATGTTCTCCTGTTTTTCCTAAATCTTCATAGTTTTTTTAACAGTTTTAACTATGTAAACCAGGTAGGGTATGTATTCTTCACTGGTGAGAGGCAGTGAGTCAAATTCATTTCCAGATTGTTTCCTCAAACCATTAGTCGAATAGTCAAGCATTTCCCCAGTAATTTGCAATACTCTTCTTTAATATAGTCTAAGTCCCCCAATATATTCCAGTGTCTGTTTATAGTTGCTCTTCTGAGTCTTCGATCTATTTATCTGGTCCTGTACAAATGCTGTACCTTTTTAAGTACTAGAGCTTTATTAACATGTTGATTTTTGAGAAGGCTGTTCTTCCTGCATTGCAGTTTTAAATTTTTATGTTCAGAATTACCATGGCTATTCTTGAGCACTCCCATTTGAATTTTGTAATCAGTTTGTGAATTTCCATAAAAACTCCTATTGAGATTTTCTTGGTGATTGCATCACAATCATTTCAGGAAAAAAATCACATTTTCCAAGTAGTTAGTCATCCAGTCTTGGAATATGGTAGGACTCTCTATTTTTCAAGTTATTATCTTTGTCTTTGAAGATGGCTTTACAGTTTTTCTTTAAATAAATAATAGACATTTCTGTTAGGCATTTTTATGGATTATGTGTGTTGCTCTCATGAATGAGACACCATCATTATTATTGTGATTTTTATTAGGTGTGAAATAATAAAACCCTTGTAAATGAACTCAGCTGAGTATAGCCTTCTCTGTAGCTATGACTTTGCATTTTGCTCTTTTAGAAATTTGAAAGCTAAGCAGGTAGGAATTTTCTATTCATCAGGACTCAAGCAACAGACCCATGTCCCTGCACTCAATGTGCCCCAGATAGAAGGATGTGCAGATTTCTACTAGTAAGGGATGACTTATCAGATGTGATTCTGAGCCTACACAGGCAGAAAAGTGGTGAACATCAACTTACCACATTATTAATTTATACACACATCTACTGATGCTCTAATCGTCATGATGAGCCATCTACTCACACTAGCCTCTAGAAAAGATGACCTTATTTTTAAAAAAAGTATAGGAAAAAGACAGTACAAGAATCTTTATAATACCAAAAGTTTCAGGTAAATGTTTAGAAAGATCGTTAAATGTTCTTCCAAAGAGTTGAGGATAGCACCAATTTGGTTGTACCTCAGCTTTAGTCTTATTGGGTTAGATAATTCATGAACTTGGTTCGATCTGAGGGTACATTTCAATGCATCTTGAAATTCTCAAAGCTAACCATGGTCTAGACTCTGAGGGCATCTTTAAGTGTGCAGTAGATATTGGACATATCCATTTTTACTTCTGCAATAGATTTGTGTGAAAATTTCTTTTTCGTGTGTGAAAATGTGAAACTGAACTGTTCTTCCTGGCCAGTAATAGCTTGTGGTCCTCTCTGGCAACCATCTTGTAATTCAATAACAAGACAGTTTTAATTTTCCTCTGTGACAAAAGTGAAGTGAGCACTCCTGGGAAGTTACCTGTCATCTTCTGGATTTTTCTGGTAGTAAAATAAAATTTTATGGCTTTCTTATCTCTACCTCACAGAAGTATTTCAAGCACCTAAAAAAATACGCCAATATAGACTGCCACCAAAACTCATAAATGAAGAGCTGCATATAAACTCATGTAACTAACAGATACCAATTATCTGGAGGCTTTGGGGGTGATAAACAGTAGATAAAGATTGAGAAATTAAAACTTAGACCTGTGTTCATAAGTATAAGAGCAAATAGAGTATTGGGCCACCCCATAAAGGGAAAGGAAACATCCTTTATCACTCAGGATCCAAAAATCTGGACCCTAATAATCACTTCTAGTTTGTTGTGAAATTGATGAGAATTAAATAAAGAGTTTGTAAACTCAATTTTTTTTTTTTTTGTAAACTCAATTTTTAAAGCCATTTTGAGCCAAATCTGCATGTGACTATTCGATAGCTTGGAGAGTTTAAGCACAAAAAATTATTTAAATTTGCAAAGTGACTACATGATATCACATTTTTGCCCACTATTTAAAATAAAATTCTCAAACCAGGAAAAGTATTATTCACTTGAAATACTTGCAGAATTGACTTTACCACGAAATCCTATGTCTTTTATAGATCTATTCTTATACAAAGAGCAAGAGGATTGGTGTCTGTGTGGTTTATAAAACTATCTTAGTTGTAGCTTCACAATAGTACATGATGTTTATAAGGGTTGGATGCATGCTGATTTTTGGAAAGGAATTAATACATAATTTGAACTTGAATTCAGAGTACAAGCTTTTAAAAAATATGATCCAGTTTAGAGAAGCATTTCTGAAATACCTCTGGGGAGTAAATTTCTTTTATTAATCCAATCAGCCATTGGATGTCATTCTTCCAATTTAATTATGTTTATCTGCCAATGGGTGACTCTGCTTCTTATGCATGTAATTTCAGTGGGCGCAAACCATGATGGCAAATAATTGTCCTCAGGGAGATAATTGCTCTTATAATTATTTACCCATGCAAGTTAGCTCAGTTAAAAATTTAATCCTCTGTCAGATGACCTGGCAACATGAGAGAACGTGTTTTCTATGTACTCAAGTGGAGGAAGAGACCTTGCATTTCTTAGACAATTTCTGGGTGCCAGGCACAGTGCTAAGTGCCTTATATACACTGTTCCACTGAATCCCACAATCTTCCTATGAAGTGGGCATGACTATCTTCACTTTATTTATGAGAACCCCTCGGTCCTGTAGATGGCAAGTAGAGGAACCTAGATTGAAACCCAGGCTAACAGGCTGGTATGAACTAAATCCTATTTCACAGAGTGTTTGCAAGGCTTAAATGAGGAGGCAGAACTTGTAAAGAATTTAGCCCAGTGCTTGGTACATTGTTATCTTTATCCTCATGTCTGTCATAGAGATTTTACTTCTGTGATCACTGCCTGCTTCCTTCCAGAAACCCATTACAATGGACAGGGCAAAACCTCATACCTGGATCCTAAATGAGAAAGAGAGTTCTTCGGAGGCCTTTGCATGCCCTACCTCCTTGAGAATGCTTTATCTGTCTGCTCTGGTCATTAGGGATTCTCTTCTCTCCGAATTCCCATCACTGTCATTTCTCCGTTTCTTAATAATAGCACCTGGATGTAGAGTGTATTGTAGAGTTCTTTTTATTATATGGAGGCTTGCTTTTCCTCAATCCAGATTGTAGATTTATTGTGTACAGGGCTTCCTTGGGTCTCTCCACAGGGTCTCCTAGGGTACAGGGCTCCATACCAGACCCTGGATCGATACTCTTTGATTAAGTGTGAAACCTACAAGTCATTAGCTACCTGAAGCCTAGAAGGTGCTGAGGGCTCAGGCTCAAGGCAGCTGTTTGTTTTGAAAAGGTGGGAGACTTCTTTTGAGGAATTGTCATCTAACATCAGTGTCATCCATTGGCTGGCCTTCCTCTTTTGATGATCTTTGCATAATGTGGTGATGTGGCATTCCAGGGGAGATCTTTGGGGTTTTTCCCTCTTCAGAGGAACTGGCACTGACAGCTCCTCCCTCCTTCCCCACATCCCATCTGTGCCCCCGCCAAACGGCTGGAGAAGGGGGTGAGAGGTCACCATTTTGCAGGGAGAAGTGATGTTTACGAAGAGTGACATTGACTGGTTTTCTGTCCCAACGTTAAGGGAATGGGGTCCCCAAAGCAATTGCTGGTAAAACTTGCAGTTACATTAAGAAGGGGAGGCTGACATCTTGCACACGGGGTGCCGGGGCTTACAGCTTTGTCCTGCCGCTATCAGAGCAGGCTGGGGAGGGGTGCGGGAGTACACTGGCGAGATGGGGCCAGGGAGGAGGGAGACTGTGACAGACCTTGGAACCAACCTGTTACAGAGAGCTGGGGATAATGGCTCTGTTCCTACCCCAGGCCTGAGCTCAGGTGAGGTGGTAGGCTGAGGGTTTCCTAGGGAGTCACAGAGCCCAGAAGAGCTCCTGGGATGGGCTCCTTCTTTAGCTGGGCTTCCTGGGGCCTGTATAGTTCCACACCAGTACTTTTCAGAAGGGGTTCGGGCAGCAATGACAGCCAGTGATGGCAGCAAGCTTAGCCACGGGCAGTCTGGTAAGCAAACCACCCTGGATCTGAGTTTGGGCAGAGAAGAGGAAGGCAGTTGTGGGGAGAGGGCAGAACAAGCTTCCCCTCCCTCCAGGCCCCCAGAGCCACAGGTCCATCTGGGCTGCCCTTGTCGGGGAAGGCTTGAATGGAAGATGTGTCAGGAGTTCTCAAATGGCCAGGACCAGCGCTTAACAAGTGAAGCGAAGCTATTTTAATAAGTAAAAATGACTCAAAAAATTAAGGAATTGACTGATTAAGTCATTTCAGAAGCAGTACACAGCATAAAAGAGGGTTTCCAAAAAGCAAAGTGGTAGCAAATATTGGTAAATGGAAGCTGGTTTGTATTTAAATGGCTGAGGATGAGACTTCTCAATGAAACTCATCACTTCTTGAGCCCCACCAGGGACAGATGATGGGCTGTGCGTACACTGAATTCTCATGATGTCTGCCAAGGAGGCTGAAACCTTCCCATCTCAGAGCCACATGTAGCCGAAGTTCAGAGTGGTGACTTGACATGCTAACCTGGCAAGGTTAGTAAGCAGCTGAGCTGAGATGCAGACCTGTTACCTGCTCTTTCCACCAAGCCATCCTGCCTTCCTACTGCCCCCAGCTGTAGAGGGCCTACTATGTGCAGAGGACCTCACAGGGTCCTGTCTGTACTAACTGAAAATCACAGCCTTGCTTTAAACATAACATACATCAGTTTGAAGTATGGAATGGATTCAGGAACAGCAGTCATCTCCCCCAGCATTCATATTCCCAAGAATTGTAGGCTGCCGTGAAGGACAGGGTGGGACCAACTCGGACTGAGGGCCTCCAAATGTTTCTTAAGCCCTGTCCTCACCCACATGGTCTGAATTCTGTATCTCTTCTCCCTGCCTCAGTCATTTTTTCAGGATTGATCTGCTGATACCATCTGAGGAAATGATTGACAACGATATGCTTCTTCAAGGGTCATGTTCACAGAGACAGTTGCCATTTAAATAAAATCTTACCTCCAGTGTCCTGCTCAAGACATACATCTCCCCAATGTTCATTACAACACTATTTATAATTGCCAAGATGTGGAAGCAACCTAAGTGTCCATCAACAGACGAAAGGATAAAGAAGATGTAGTATACATAAACAATGGAATATCAGTCATCCATAAAAATGAATGAAATAATGCCATTTTCAGCAACATGGATGGACCTAGAGATTATCATAATAAGTGAAGTAAGCCAGTAAGCCAGACAGAGAAAGACAAATATCATATGATATTGCTTATATGTGGAATCTAAAAAGATACAAAGAAACTTATTTACAAAATAGAAATAGACCTAGAGACATAGAAAACAAACTTATGGTTACCAAAAGGGAGGGGAGGGATAAATTAGGAGTTTGGGATTAATAGATACATACTACTATATATAAAATAGATAAATAAGGACCTACTGTATAGCACAGGGAACTATACTTAATATTTTATAATAACCTATAAGGGAAAAGAATCTGAAAAAAATATATATAACTGAATCTCTTTGCTGTACACCTGAAACTAACACAACATTGTAAATCAACTACACTTCAATAAAGAAAGTCCAAAAAAAAAGGCCTATGTCTCCCTTTCTAGCATTGCATTGTAATGCCTAATTATTTGCATTGAACTTAAAGAGCTAGGCAGTGATTATTTTAGAAACAGCAGAAGGAACAGCCATTTTCTTTGGGCTCTTTTCTTTTCTTTTCTTTTCTTTTTTAACCTATATCAAGCACTGATTTTACCATGAAAATTTAGTTGCCTTCCTACAGAATAATTCCCCAAAGAAATGGAAGGATCAACATGGGAGCAAGTTAAGCTTCCGGGGTAAGAAAGGAGCCTGTTGCTAAGCTGGGGGTGTAAAGCCTGAGGGCAGAGGTTCCTACCTCCTTTTCACTGGGAGACGTTTCAGTTGCTCCTGGGGATTGTGGGCAAGTTCTCAGTGACAGGTGATGGAGAGAGCCTCACAGGAGAATGTCTCCTTTCCAAAGGAGGCTGCTGGCTTCTGCCATGTCATGTTTGAGTCCCTGAGCCTGTTTTTTTTTTATATTGCTGGTCAACTGAACTCATGGCATTTATTACCCTGCCTTTGTGTTCCAGGCTGATTGTCTTTTTATTTCACCCCTTAATTACCTTAGGAGGAAGAGGGAAGTGAGATTGCCCATTGAAACACTCTTGAAGATCTGCAAAGCTCTCCTTTGGGGATCTGATACCTACATGTTTATGCATTTTATACATGGGAACACTAGAACTCAGAAAGGTTAAGACACTTTTAAAAATGCTTTCTGGAAAGCAGAAGCTAGTCTCTGCCCTCTGCATTAATTAGACATTTCTCCGCACAATTATGGTAACAGTGTTATAGCAGGAGTTCCTGAAGTAACAAAGCCTGAAAAGAAAAAAAAAAACCACGCAGCTCTTTGTAAAGTGGATGTGCTCATGGTGATTCGGAATCCACATTCAAGGCCACAGAAACAGCTTGTTTTTATTTCAGTTGAGCCAAATGTTTGGGTGCATGACTAGCCTTTTCACAAAGACTGAGAAAAGCGTCAAGTTGGATTTTCAGATCTAGATCAAGATGGACCAAATATATACGTAGTTGAAAGCCCCAGTGGCCCATGGTAGCTGATAGGACATCTGGAAGAAATGGCATTTGGATTAATCTAAGCAGTCTATTCTCTCTGAGTTGGTTGAACAACCTGTGTGCACAGCTCTCTCACTGACCTGCTTAGATATTGAAGGATGAATCTCTTGATCCCCCAAAATAAGTAAGACATCTTTGTGAAGTTCAGATAAAATAGATGCGAGTGTGAGTTTTCCATAAATTGACTGCGTTTACTGCGGAAAATATAGCAAAAGAAAAGAAATTGGACTGTAGGTGAAAAACAAATGTGAAATTTTGGACTGAGAGCATGGATGCCATAAGCAATACCCTCCCCTGCTTCCTTCTTCTGCCTCCAACTGAAGTTCCAGTGCAAATGAAGCCCAGCTTCCGTGAGGAATCACTAACCACTTTTTCAGCCATTTCAGCATCTTTCACATCATGATGGAAAATGTTGAAATTGCATTTTCTTGGGATTTTTATGCTGGAGAGAATAAATCATGTTGTTTTGCAAAAAAAAGAAATAATCACATAAATAATAGGGTCAGGCTGAAAAGAAGTCCTCGATACACCAGTGGGCCAGGTAATAGGGCCTCAGAGAAGGTAACTCGCCCAAGCATACTCTTTTCTGAGTCCATGGATCCCAGAGTGAAAATATCAGGCAGGGCTGAGGGAGGATGAAATCTTCAAGGAATATTAGCTTGACAAGCTTTGATTTCAGGTGAGCTCAACTGCAAACGATGGGGCTGTAGGAGGGCAAGATCCAGACTGGAAGGGGATCTGAGAACATAGGTCAGTTATCAGGGTTAGCCCCACACGAGGACTGGGGCCATGCTGGGTCTTTTGTTCAGATGACAGAGAGTGAGCATTAGCTCCCGGAGCTCCTGTCTGGCCAGGGATGTAATGCCTGTACTGAGGACTCTCAGATGCACACCAGCGGCAGGCATCAACCTGATTGTCCATCGGAGGTAGGAGTCGTGTCAGTGGATTAAGGATGGTAGTGGAGAAGCTAGCCAATTAGGAAGCAGCCTCACAATGGCAGCCTAACAATGACTGGGAAGGCAGTGGAGCTCCAGCCAGGCCGTGAGGCTTGTGGGAGGGTCTGTGGACCTAGAGAAGGGAAGGCAAATGCTGCCCTTGCCTCAGAGGGGTGGGACTAAAGTCAAAGCCCCAGAGGTTGATGATTCTGAGGTTGTTGGTTCATCATTCATTCATTCGGTTATACAATGAGCATCCACCAAATGTCACACACTATTCTAGGCACTGCACCCCAAGAGGAAGCCGTTCCCTGCTCTCCCAGGGTTTACGGACAATGGGAGAACCAGAAAGGAAAACCAGATGGTGACAGTACAGGACTATGGAATGTATCAGTAGGAACCATAGCAGTGTTGTGGAGCATCTAATTCCAGCCAGAGGCTGGGAAGCAATGAACAAGTACCATTTCTCCGTGCCCATTCTCTGTGAGACATGGTGCTGCCTTCACACTGGATTTCATTGAAGCCTTACCACAATTGTGTAGAGCAGGCGACGGTATTCCCATCTTACAGATGATGAAACTGGGGCTCAGAGGAGTCAGATGACTTCCCCAATACCACACCAGTAGCGAGTGCTGGGGTGAGGATTTGAACCCAGGTCTGTTTCGGCTCCAAAGACTGTGCTGTTTTGAACTATTCAAAGCCCGTAAATATAGAACACACACAGTCAGAAACACTCTCCTCAAGAGTCTTTGAGGATTGTCCTACCCAAAGACACAAGAGAGAAAGATAATAGAGATTACAGCGTGAGACTGAGGAAGAATTAAAATAGTGCTTTTAATATAATTCTCAGCAAACGTACAGTATGTACTTTACATCACATATTTCTAGTCTGCTCATCTGGAAAATAGAAGCTGCAAAAATACAGAATACCACACTCAAAATCTATTGAGTATGTGCTTTTTTTCCCCCTCTGTTCTATGAAACAGGGTAATTTTTACCCCCTCTTATTAAAATCCAGACTCAGCTGCTTTCGGAAGAACTGTTGGAGCCCTCGGTCAGAGAAGCACTCCCAAGAGGGGGTTTTCTAAAGCATGTCGGTAGGCCATCGCCACAGGAGCCAAAGGAGGGACTAGGCAGAAGGAAATTTGCACATCTGGTCAATATTACTCTTTAGTGATCCAGGAAAATGCCTACTCCAAGGGTTTGGAGGACTCCTGGCCACAGACACCTGCTTAGTCCTCGTCACAGGCCTGTGCTTGGGGCCTCAAAGGACCACATACTGGCTGGAGAGTCCTCACAGGGACCCTTGGGTTCTCGGGCAGGGCAGAGCACGCTAAGTCAGGCCCGCGAGGTCTGTGGGCGGTGGCGGGCTGTTCTGTGCAGGAAGAGGAAGAGGGCCAGGCCCTCAGCTTCTCACAAAGGAGTCTTCTGAAGGTGATTGTGACTCGGGACAGGTTTTCTCAGTCTCAATGTCTTGGTACTCTGTGCCTAAAGGGGGAGGGGGGAAGAGAGCCAAGAGGAAAAAGAGATCGGTCTTTTCTGGTTTTCCTACTTAGTTTTTAGGCTTATATAATAGCATCCTGGCTTTCCAGTGGAATGGGTAAGAGCAGGAAGTCATGTCAATAAAATGCTACTTTTTGCTGCACGTAACCCCAAGGAACCAGACTCCAAGCCCAAAGACCTTTACGTAGGCCAAATTTTTCTGAGAAGCGTGTATCTATACACGTCTATACCAACACCTACGCGGATGTTTACTCTATGGGAACGAATAAGAAGCATCTCAGTCATTAACTTATCTTCATCCTCCTAAGTCACCAGTGACAGACACTGTCACTGCAATCTCTGTTGAACAGGTGGCTGTGTACCAGAGAGAACCTCCTGGCATTCTAATGTCATGCTTTCTCCTCCAGCATTTGGGACCAGTTTGCTTTTTCATCCAGCCACAGAGGGTCACCACATGCTGAGTGAGAGAATCTCCTCGTTGGAGCAAGGTTTTTAAGCCGCCACAACGCTTCTGAAATAGATGCTGTGGCTTCATTCAAAAGGCACGAAAAACCCAGCTTCGTCCCTGTGATGATTTACAAGTTGTGTAGGTCTCCGTGACCGTGACATGCAGCTTTCCTGTTCCGTGATAGCCAGAGCGGTACCATAGACATCCCCACTCATTTCCTTGTCCTCTCTAGACTCTGACCCGGTAGTACAAAAGGTGACAAGGTGGAAATGTCACTCCTTTCCTCAGGATTTTGCAGCTGAGACCTGGCTTATAGGAGATGCAGCTCACATGCCCTGGACAGTTTGGAGCATCCTTCTCAACTTTCACAAGGTTCAAGTTCTTATGGTCTTGGGGGCTCTGTTAGAAGCCGTGGGGGCAGGGAGTTGGGGAAGGTGGGCTAGAAGTGAGAGAGACGGGGTTGGATCTTGTGCACAGAACGAATCAGGCAGAGAATGATGAGGAGCTGGTCAACTTCTGCTGACGTGGCTAAGGTGGGAAAAGGAAGGAGGAGTGTTTTTAAAGGTCTCCAGTGTTTATTGAAGGAAAAAGAGTTCTTCTCATTTTGGATCTCTGTGCCGGTAGGCAAAGTTCGGCAGAGGTTTTCGCCGCCAGCTCTTGCCTCATTTCTCTATGGAATTATAGACTTTTGTAGGGGTTTCTGATAGTAGATGCCTTCCTGGCCTCATCAAAGCTTCCTGAGAAGCCAGCCAGATCTGTGTTCTCACTCAGGTGGCGTTTGCGGTGTCACGGAAAGAGCACTGGTTCAGGAGTCGGACAGACCCGGCATTGGCTCCTGGTGACTGTCTAACTAGCTGTGTGACCTTGGGCAGCTTTGGTTTACTGAGCCTTAGTTTTCTGATCTGTAAAGTGGAAACAATGATGCTTACCTCATGGGCCAGGTGTGAGAAAGCTGCTGAGAATACTACCTGGGATCAGGCCTTATGGCCCCTGGCACGTGGGTAGCAGCCTCATAATAAGCATGGCTTCCAGCCCCTTTCCTCCTTTAAGGGGCTGGGCTAGAGCACAACTGATGTCTTAGCTGGGTTCCTCTTATAATGAAACTTCCTACATTGCATACTTCCACTTCATTTTATGGTCTTCGATTATAAAATCGAAGATGGGTTTGCCCCTTGACAAACCCATCTCCATGAGAGTTACCTTCTATTAAGTTAGCATGAATTTAAGAAGAACATTATTTTCTGGGATGTAATGGGATGGTAAAATCTCACCCTACAGGATGTTAAACCTCCAGAAAATTTACTATGGTTGTTCCATTTGCTCCTGGTAAGAGAACATACTCACTTTACCTTACAGAAAAATATCCAGAATTGGTGCTAATCATCAATTACTGATTGTTGGCCTGAGTCGTTAATACAAAAAATCAAAACATCTAGAAACTCTGTTCCTAAAAGTCTAGTATTTGATAATAGAGCAAGACACATCTCCAACCAGTGACCAGCATCGGTGCGTCTGAGGCCCTGGGCTGGAGCCGAGCTCCTGAGGTTGACGCTGAGGACTGCAGGGGTGCCAGGTGGGAGGGGTGTCCGGGGTCTCTCCCACTGGAGCTGATGACCAGTGCTGAGGACTGTCTCCCTGGCATTTCAGCACTTTGAAATTGCGTTTCAAAATGCATTAGAGTGGAGGCATCATCTCCTGTTTCCTCTTACCTGCCTGCTTCTGGTAGAACATCCCAAATAAGTTATCACTGGGCTCTGTGGTTAAGACTGGGAATAACACAGGAAGAGCAGATGTCCCCAGAATACAGCTGTTGCCATGTCCCCGTTGTTATGATAGGGGGCATGCGAGAGCGTGGGGGGCATCCATAGTCCATTTGAGTTGGAGTCTTCTGAATAGGACGTCCCTACAGGTGGGAAGGTTCCCTCATTTCTTGCCCAGGATGGAGGGAGTGCCCATAAAGGCAAAGAACACGAGCTTTGGATTTGTTGATCTGGGTTTGAAACTCTGCTTTGTGACCTTGAGCCAATTCTGGAAGCTTTCCCAGACTCATTTTCCTCTCCTGTAAACTGAAGTTTAATAACTGTTTCTGCCTCACAGCCTCACAGGACTATGGTTGAGATTAAACGAGCTAATACATGTGATAAGCTGGTTCATACTAAGTGCTTGGTAAATGTCAGCTACTATTATCATTAGTTATTATTCATGCTTACCAATTATTCCACTGGGCATATCTACTAGCTTTCTAGTGCCAATGTTTCGTGTTGGAGGGAAGGAGGGAAGAAACTTGAGATACTATTCAGTGTCTGGATTCAATCTTCTTTGTCTTGTTCTTGCATTTTCCCCTCCCACGTCCACTTCCATCACTTAAGAAAAAAGAGATGATTACTCTGGTAGAGCTAGGGAGTGAGTGTCAGGGCTGGAAGAGACCGTAGATTGCATAGTTCCAATTCCCCTCGTTACACAGGAGAAAGATAATGTTGCCTTCATTGCAAACCCTGACAACAATGGGATACTTACCTCATTCTTGGAAAATGGGATACCTGAATTAGATTTTTAAGGCTGAAGGACCCTTCCAATCCATGACTCAGCCCAGGCTACAGTGGCCTCTGCTGCTACAGTCCATCAGACTGTATGCCATGCTGCTTCAGACCTCATTGTTTTCCAGAACAGAGATCAGCATGCTACAGCCCTCCCTCAGCCAAACCCAGAGACTGCCTGTCTTTGTAAATAAAGCTTTATTGGAGTACAGCCCGCTCATTTGTTTACACATTGTCTAGGGCTGCTTCCCTGCTATGACAAAAGAGTAGTGGCCACAGAGACTAGACCCCCAAAGCCTAAAATGGTTACCACCTGGCCCTTTATGGAAGGTTTGTGAACTTGCTCTGCTGGTCCTGTCGATGGAGGGTCTCCTTCCCTGGCTCCCTGGCAGACATCCACTGCTCTTTAGTTCTTGTTTTCTAGACCACCTGCTTTCTGAAGCCTTCCTGATTCTTGAGGTCATGATGTAGAACTTCCCAGCTCCCTGAAACAGCCCTCATTGCTCCCAGACACAGACAGACAGACAGACAGACCCCGGCTCTTCAAATGACTATTCTACTGCTTTTATTTGTGTTCAGGTCTGTTTCACTCATTAAACTTTGAGTTCTTGGAGGGCGGGACCATGTCTTCTCTACCTTTGTACCTGGTTTGGAGCCTGGCACACAGTCAAAATTTTAATGAAGTAGTGAGTGAATAAACACATCACTGGAAAATATCAAGCTTATACAATGCTCCCCTAAATGGCACTAATTCTGCCAAGGAAAACTGTGCTACCATGTGGAGGGTCCCTGAGAAGCATGAGCTCTGTCCTTATCTCCACAGCAGTCACAGATTTCTAACGTGCTGGGGAATCCTGGCTTTTCTGAATTCCCCATTTCAGGCTTTTTAACTCATGTCCTCCCTGCCATGATAACCAAGCACTCTGAGGTCACCTACAAGCGTGAGGGAGGGGAGACACAGGTGGGTGGCTGTGTGCAGACAGTGTAAATTCCTGTGTGATCCTAGCAACAGGCCCCGAAAGAGGCATCTGAACAATGTCTTCCTTGCATATTCTGCCAGTTAGAGATTGCTATGTTTTACCAATTTATTCTTGAGCAACCATAATACCCCAGGGAGGCTAGGTCCAAAGGCTATCAGTAGGGCTGGTCACTCTCAGAGATTAGGTCCTCACAGCTGTTCAGAACTCAAGAACTTGAACTGAGTTGGGAGAGGTGAATAAGGAGGGAAGGAGCAGGGAGAGGGGGAAAAGGACTCTGTTTATGCCTCAAACTAATTTCCAGGCTCAATTTAATTTCACTAGCACCCTCTCTTGGAAAATGTCGCACCTCTGAGGGATTTGATCTGGATTCTAACCTAAAGGGAAACACAGACCATGGCTCGAAGGAGGCTGTTGAGAGGCACTGACATGAGCTCAGTGGAGTAATTAAGCCCCTATGTGTCCGGTACCTTCTGGACAGATACTGGTTCTCTATCAAAACAGTCAGGTAAGAACAGCACAAGACAGCAAATATTCTGTTAGACTGAAAAACTGCTTGTCTGTTTTTCTCCCCTCATCCAAACCAAACCAAACATACAAACAACAAAACAGTAGGGTGAACACCACCAAAACATACAAACAACAAAACAATAGGGTGAATACCACCAAACAGGACAGAAGCTTACCCTGTCCTGTTCCTCTGCTCTTGACTGTATAATCAGCTGCATTGATTTCTACAGGTTGAACTTTATTGCTTCACGTTGCTCAGGAGTACATTCAGGACTCCCAAACAGGGCTTAGAACACAGGCCTGGTGGGCTTGACTGGGTGGAGAAGAAACCACACTTCTCACGACCTGAACAGTGTGCAGCAAGAAAAACAGCCTTGTAGGCTCATGGGGAACCAACAACTTCTTTTCCTCAGAGGGTTTCCCTGTGAGTATATGTATGTTTCCATTTTACATGCTCCTCATGAATGGCCTGCTTTGGAAGTGTGGAAGATAATCTATTAGCAACCATGGCAGAATCTTTTTCCTGAGAAACTTCCTCAGGAGTGGTGTGGCTATCATCCCAGGGACCAGCTGGCCGCCCTGAATGGAACATTTCTGTGAGTCTCCTTGGGCCTGCGTGCAAGGCATGGAAATGTTGCCACGCCCGAGCGAGGGGATGCTCGAGGTTATTATTGGAGATGGGGGAGTGGAATCAGGGAATCAGGGACACACCACTTAACCAAACTCTACAAATCATCACTAGAGGAAGCTATCCCACAGGAGGGTGGGGAGAAAGAAGCGATTTTTATGGAGAAGCACGTTCCTTCCTACTCGGAAGACATTAGGAAGTCTGTCAAAGGATTCCTTAGAAGCTCTTGGTTTCCCCTGATTATTTTGCCTGTTAAGGGCTGCTAGCAAACTCCTTAGGGGACTCGTGAGAAAGCCCACAAGCTGTGGCCTCCTGGAGTGGCAGTGTCCCTGGGGTGCCTGGGAGCTTCACAGCCTTCCTCTGTGGAGGCGTGAAGAAGGCAGCAAAGCTGCTGGGCTTCCCTGACAGTGCACAGCCTCAGCAGGAGGAAGACAGCAAACTGTCCCCCAGAGACAGAGACTTCTACAAAATGTGTTCACTTCATATGCAGGAATATTATTGGTAGAAACCTTTTTGGTCTATATGTAGGAGTTACAAAAACCTGTCACAAGTTGCAGCAAAGAGAGCCTTTTCCATCCATCCCTGGGCACCTTCCACTAAGGTGGTGGAGGGCTTTGTAGCAGAAGAGAGAGAACGTTAGCGTTCACTTTCTAGGTTTATCCCGTCCCTTACATTTTAATTTTCCATAAGTCCAATGAAGATCTCCCCAGGAAATCTTTCCATTCAAAATCCTGCTCAAAACCAAGCAAATAATCAAGGGGCTGGATTGGGAAGGGTATGTACAACGGTTCCTTGTAGCACAAAAGGAAAATTAAACCTAGACTAGGTTTTCTGTTCTGGAGTATGGGAGAGAAATTAAAATTTTTAAAGGTGACAACAACACATGTTAGAGCCATCTTACAAGAGGGGACTTTAAATTTCGATCCAGTTGTTGATAAAACTGAGCCCTGGAGTTGTTTTCCTTTGTCATCCTAACCTCTTATTCTCATTCAGCCTAAAATCTTATGAAAAATAGCCAAAATGCAAAGAGTTTTCAAAAATCTTTTTTAAAAAACAAAAACAAAAACACAAATAGCCCCATGAAACATGAGGTCCTGCAGCCTCAGTGGGTGTGGACTGATTTTGGGGAAGCTACACAATCATATACAAGAGGGCAGTGATCTATTAACAATACATTTTCAAGACAAAACCAACCCAATACCTATACAGGATGGAATCACAGCCTCGGGAGCCACAGAGCATACATAGTTTATGAATTGTTGGAGAACAACCCCACCTTTAACTAGTTAACATATTGATGAGCGTCCCCATTTTCAGGAACAAGGACAGACTCAAGCAAAACACAGGAGAAAGCTCTTCCGGAAGCATCCTGTCCCGAGGATGCAGCTGATCACGGTGGCTCCGCACCGCGACACAAGCTTCTTTTGGGCATCCTTGCTCCGTGGGGCTTTCTCTAGTCTGGGGCTGTAACTCAAACTGCCCCATTTACAGTGTTTGTTAAAAATTCAGCACAATGCCCCTCTCCCCCCGCCCCACTCTTTTCTTGCCTGATTCTCTTGTCGCCTTCTAGATGACCTGAAAATACGTGTCTGTCTGAGGTGAAAAAGCCAACCAACCAACGCATCCTTGGGGTCTTTCCAGGCCCAGGAGTGGCCTAGTTCAAGGTCACTGCAATAGCATGAAAGGTGGCTTAACTGGACCCTGTGTGTGTGTGTGTGTGTGTGTGTGTGTGTGTGCGCACATATGCTCTCTCTCACATAAGCTCTGCCCCTTCTGCAAACGGCCTCACCAGGCCGAGTCAGCTGGATGCAAGAGGTTTTCCTGTGATTCTTACCCCAAACAACGGTAGGTTTGCTTCTAGCTGTTTGAGGTTCAGCCACTTTCAAAACACACACAGACAAAGGCCTGTCTTGAACTAAGATTCAAGACTGACCCTGAAAATATTACAGACATTTTCAGGCAGTGAACGTGCAGTAGCTTCCAGGAGCTTGTGGGTCTGTTACCCCAGACACTACATGCTGCTCAAAGCTTGTGCTAGGGAACCGTTCTTTTTTCCCTCTCCTCTCCCCAGAAGCCCTGCACCCATACACACAACCCACAGCTGAGCGTGTCTCCGCCGCAGGTTGAAAAGAACGCCTCTTGGCATGTGAAGCAGGCATATGAAAGGGCTTCCCGTGACAGTGATCACTGAATCATGGGGAATAAATGGAGAAGGCAAATTTGCAATTCATCACGTTATCCCCTGTTGCCTCAAATGTGATCCTTTAAAAGGCAGGGTGCATATACACTCTCTTTTTTAAGGTTTTTGTTTTTTTTTCTTCTTCTCATAACACACTGCATATTCTCGTTTTCGCAGACTATCCAAATGAGGATAAAATGATAAAAAAAATTACAATAGATTAATTGCATCCCTTGAATAACATTATATTTTTGGTGCATTAAAAAAGGAGAAAAGTAAAAGCAACCAGCGTTAATAAATTCGGCCTAGAGAACTGTGTTAGTGACTGAAGGGTTAACACAGATTTGAGAAGTAGTTAAAAATAGTATCAGAGGATTATACATACCAACAGTTTGAAATTCATATGCATTGCATTTTTTTCCTTAAAAATGGCAAAATGTTTGGCAAATGTAAGCAAATGACTTGGACTAGGTTGGGTTTCACCGGCTCTGAGCGAAGTCAGTCATAGCCAGGCGAGGCCCACTGCTTCCTGAGGTCACTCTGCGGGGCTGGGGGACGCACCCCAATGGGAGATGCTGCAGGGAAGGGGAGGTGCTGGTCCCCCATGTCCGGCTCCCCCTGGGGCCCTCAGTCTTGAGAAATGGAAATGGAGCTGGTGAGAGGTGTCAATTACAGTCTCCAGCACAGATCACCCTTTAGCATCGCTGAGAGAACTCTGGGGCCTTGAACCACATGTGTAGACTGGGTGAGTCGTCTACACAGCGACCCATATTGCAAAAATTAGAGAAGTGGGCCTCCACTCCTCTGACTTGGGTCCCCCTCCACCCCCGTGTGGGCGGGGAGGGTGGCATGGGGTGTGTCACTAGTGCTTATCCTGGCAAATGTTGTCAACTTGGGTTTTTTAGTAGACTTCTTTTAATATATATATATATATATATTTGTTTTGTATGTGTATATATATCCAGAAAGGTCCGTCCTCCAAGCTGGCCACCACTGTTCCCTGAATTTGGCAGTGCCTGTTGCTTGCAGCTGTCGGCATCCTGAAAAACCATGAGGTGCCTTCAAAGAGTAGACTCTGAGCCCCTGGAGGTTGCATGTCAACCACGTGATCCCACGCTCTCCTTATTTTGAATCCCGTCTGGCTCTGATTTTGAGAAAAAGGACAAAGGTGCTGTGTGTACATGTGTGTGTGTCTCTGTGTGTATTGAGTTGTTTTTTTTTTTTAATTTTCTTTTTTTTTTTTTTTTTTTTTTTTTTAGGAAAAATGACCCTTGGATGACTAATACAGAGTTCAACCCTCCTTCAGTCACTATAAAACAGACTCCATGTTCTCACACCACTCATGATCTTCAAGGTTATAGATAAATTTTGTCCTATGTGTCTGGTTTGCGGGCACAGGGTCCCTCCCCAGATTGTCTAGGGTCAGAGTAGAGGCAAAGAACTCACTGGTGCTCAGCCCGCCCTCGTGGTTTTTGATGTATCGTTTATAGTTTTTCCTCAGGCACTGCCACGTGGTGGTGTAGAGGAGGAAGGCAAAGGACTTGAGCGCGATGGCGATGCTGACGTACAGGTATCTGTAGGCCACGTTGTCGTAGAGGACGCAGGCGCCTTGCTCCCCACAGAATGTGCTCCAGAACAGGCAGGTGGAGTCGATGCCGGCCCCAAAGATAAGCGGTGGGGGGATGAAGCCTGTCGGAGGGAAACGGACAGTTAACGTTTGGGCTCAAACGGCTGGTTTGATGGAGAGAAGGGCTCCCCTGTCCCCGTCCGTATCTCTTCCGACAGGACTGCAGGGTTTGTGGACCATATTCAGTGGTTCTACCGCACAGTGGGGAAAAGACCCTGTCCGGAGGTCGAACTGCTTGGGTTCGAATCTCAGCTCTGCCTCTTACTGCACAAGCCTGTGCAAGTTATTTAAGCCCTCTGTGCCTTAGTTTCCCCATCTGCAAAATGGGGTTAATAATATCAGTCCTTCTCAGATCACTGTGAAGGTTGGCTCACTGAATACATGGAAAGCATTTAGAACAGTGCCTGGCACAGAGTAAACACAAAACAAATGACATCTGGGATCATCATCCACTGAGAGTCTGAGAAGGAAGAGAGTCTTCCCTGAAGGGAGACATTCTTGGTGTCACTCAAAGAAGTGCACCCTTGTAGAGGAAACTGCTAAGAGGCATCATACTCTGTGTATTGTTCTTTTGCGTGGGGCTTCTGAGGCTTTGTGTGCTCTTGAGAGGAGGCAGTTGGAACCAGAGGGGACCAGAGGTTGAAAATGAGTACCCTACACCTTATGTGTGTGTATATATAATACATGCACACACATATACATATGAAGGATGTGTTCTCATATATGTATATATACACAGATATGTAAATATATATGTGTGTATGGTTTAATAGCTGGAAAATATCTGCACACATACTGACAACTTTCCTTCCCCTAAATATTACCATTGGAGCAGAATACTTTTCATTCTGAACCAGGAACCGGTTTAAAAACCTTCACAATAGATCATTTCATGCACCTACAACCAGTCATCGAAAAAGGCAGATGAGATGGAAACTATTCATCATCCTTAATTCAGTTCTCTGTTACTCTCTGCGTTCATGTGCCTGCTGCTACCCCCGAGCTCAAAGGTTATCAGGCCTGGCTGCACATTAAAATCATCTGAGGTGTCCTATCCCAGACCAATTGAATCAGAATATTGGGTATGTGGCCTGGTCATCAGCATTGTTAAAATAAAACATTCCCAGGTGATTCTGGCCTGTTGGGGGAAAAATGTTTCATCTGTATTATGGGAAAGCAATGGATGGGCCATTAATACAAATTAATTGCTTCGGAAGAAACAGTGTCCCCAAGGCCAGAATATGGTACCAATCATCTTCGGTGAGAAGCAGGAAGTGATCCCTGGAAGCAGGTGGTGACAGTTCCCATATCCCAGTGCCGAGGTACCCTGATACCCTAAGCATTCTTTTCAGCCCTGGACTGAGTTTCACTTTTGTATTAAGGAAAATCCCACTGAGAATTTGATGAGATATCGACCTTTCGTCCAGAAAAATACATCTACCCACAAAATCGCATCCACATTTCAGGGGTTTCATGGACCCCTGAAGTCCATCCATGATCAAGAGAATAAGAATGGCTATGTTATATCCACAGCAGAGCCTCCTTTCTGAGGGGCCCTCAGAGGGCAGCCTGGGAGAGGGAGGCTTAATGAAGGAAGCAGCACTTCCTTGGTTTGTTTTTTTTTAATTGAAGTCTAGTTGATGAACAATGTTATGCTAGTTTCAGGTGTATAGCAGTGATTCAATTATACATATCTATTTTTCAGATTCTTTTCCATTATAGGTTATTACAAGATATTGAATATAGTTCCCACTATACAGTATGTCCTTGTTGTTTATCTATTTTATATGTAGTAGTGTGAATCTGTTAATCCCAAACTCCTAATTTATCCCTTCCCTCCCTTTCGCCTTTGATAACCATAAGTTTGTTTTCTAGTCTATGTCTGAGTCTGTTTCCTTGTTTGTTTTTTTAACATCTTTATTGGAGTATAATTGCTTTACAGTGTTGTGTTAGTTTCTGCTGTATAACAAAGTGAATCAGCTATATGTATACATATCTCCCCATGTCCCCTCCCCCTTGCGTCTCCCTCCCACCCTCCCTACCCCACCCCTCTTGTCCCTAGGTTCATCAGAACCATTTTTTCTTTTTTTTTTTTTAAGATTCCATACATATGTGTTAGAGTCTGTCATACAGTGTTTCCTTGGTTTTAATGACTGGCCTGGGATGGCATGGAGGGAGAACTGCATGATCCTATCAGTGCTGATGAGGTTGGCAGGGCTTCTTCCCAGGCCCAGGTGCCTCAGCACTTATTCTTAGCACTGTCCAACTCTGTCGCTTGTTACCCCAAAGAGAACCCCCCCACACCCAGGAAGAAATTTTCATTGAAACTGCAATTAAATCTCTCTGGCAGCTTGAATTAATAAACTCCAAGCTCAAATTCCCATACAACCTGCTCCCGCTTCGCAGCTCCCAGGTCAGGTTGGTCTTGGTGGGTGGAAACTCACATTCCCAGCATTCTCTGCACCAAAGGCTGCCCAGGTGTTTGAGACCTTTCTCACTAACCAGTGTGTCTTCTCCTGCCCCCCAACAGATACCTTTCTTCATCTAACTGAAAAAGTGCCAACTGGAGGAACTGCCATGGCAACCACCGATAGACACTAAGCTACACTCCACATTACTTAGGTAAAGAAATGGCGATCTGGAGCCAGTTTAGATTGTGGATAGACTTGGGGATCAATGGGACAAATTTGGCCTGTTCCTATGGCCCAGTGGGAAAATGCAGATCCATTCACTTTTCTATTTGTCAGTTTTATTAGGTTGTAATTAGCTCCCAATGCTCCCTCCTTTTCCTTCTGCCTCTCTTGTCCTAACCCCACCCATCACCAGGCAATGGGAAGCCAAGACTATGACACCTCTGGTATAAGACTTGCCAAGGGAAGGAACTGAGGGCCCCTCGCTCCAGAATGCACGGGTGTCTGAAGAGGTGTATGCAAATCCAAGTTGGGCAAATCAGGTCATATTTTAAGCCCATTGCGGGAAATGTACAGTATAATGGAACCATTCATTAATGCTTGCTTAAATTAAAAAAAAAAAATCCCGCTAAAGTGCCAATACGTAACTCTTTCACATACCTGATCCGAGTGAGGATTTTTATAACATGGAGTTGTCTTAAAGTAGGGCATATTTCTATGTGCTAAGGATGTCAGTTTTATCCTTGTCAAGCTTTACTAGTGGATGACAAAGCCCTGGAAAGTATCAGAAAAAGCCTTCCAACAGAAATTAGAAAGCTAAGTGTCTAGCAAAGTTTTTCATGTTATACTAGATATTATGGAGAGCATTTGTGGTCAAGATGAAAGACCTTCTCACTTAAGGAGCGGAAAGGATGGGGTAAGTCACTTTAGGTGCCTCAGTTTCTTGATCTTTTAGGAAATAATATGGCCTGCCTGGTCAGAGTCAAGGTGAGCACTCTGGTACAAATGAGGGGAGTGTTATGCAAGGGTCTGCTCCTTCCATATGGCCAGAACTTTTGCTACCTTATTTATCTTGTACAGGGAACTTGGGGGTGACAGTTTATTTATCTATTTATTTTTTAAACACCTTTATTGGAGTATAATTGCTTTACAATGGTGTGTTAGTTTCTGCTTTATAACAAAGTAAATCAGTTATACATATACACATGTTCCCATATCTCTTCCCTCTTGTGTCTCCCTCCCTCCCACCCTCCCTATCCCACACCTCTAGGTGGTCACAAAGCACCGAGCTGATCTCCCTGTGCTATGCAGCTGCTTCCCACTAGCTATCTATTCTACGTTTGGTAGTATATATATGTCCATGCCATTCTCTCACTTTGTCACAGCCTACCCTTCCCCCTCCCCACATCCTCAAGTCCATTCTCTAGTAGGTCTGCGTCTCCATTCCCATCTTACCCCTAGGTTTTTCATGACCTCTTTTTTTTTTTCTTAGATTCCATATATATGTGCTAGCATACGGTATTTGTTTTTCTTTCTGACGTACTTCACTCTGTACGACAGACTCTAGGTCCATCCACCTCACTACAAATAACTCAATTTCGTTTCTTTTTATGGCTGAGTAATATTCCATTGTATATATGTGCCACATCTTCTT
>NC_041224.1:83092461-83093051 GCF_002837175.3 Physeter macrocephalus
GGGCACGAACCCGGTTCCCCTGCATCGGCAGGCGGACGCGCAACCACTGCGCCACCAGGGAAGCCCCCATGACTCTTTTTGAATTATGGTTTTCTCAGGGTATATGCCCAGTAGTGGGATTGCTGGGTCATGTGGTAGTTCTATTTGTAGTTTTTTAAGGAACCTCCATACTGTTCTCCATAGTGGCTGTATCAATTTACATTCCTGCTAGCAGTGCAAGAGTGTTCCCTTTTCTCCACACCCTCTCCAGCATTTATCGTTTCTAGATTTTTTGATGATGGCCATTCTAACCGGTGTGAGATGATATCTCTTTGTAGTTTTGATTTGCATTTCTCTAAGGATTAATGATGTTGAGCATTCTTTCATGTGTTTGTTGGCAATCTGTATATCTTCTTTGGAGAAATGTCTATTTAGGTCTTCTGCCCACTTTTGGATTGGGTTGTTTGTTTTTTTGATATTGAGCTGCATGAGCTGCTTGTAAATTTTGGAGATTAATCCTTTGTCAGTTGCTTCATTTGCAAATATTTTCTCCCATTCTGAGGGTTGTCTTTTGGTCTTGTTTATGGTTTCCTTTGCTATGCAAAAGCTTT
>NC_041224.1:83093766-83093950 GCF_002837175.3 Physeter macrocephalus
AGAATCATACTGCTTCCATCCTAAATATCATTCCAAACTCGGCATCATTCAGCAGACTTTTTTTTTTTTTTTTTTTTTTTTGTGGTACGCGGGACTCTCCCGTTGCGGAGCACAGGCTCCGGATGCGCAGGCTCAGCGGCCATGGCTCACGGGCCCAGCCGCTCCGCGGCATGTGGGATCTTCC
>NC_041224.1:83095800-83096264 GCF_002837175.3 Physeter macrocephalus
ATGGTTTATCAATTTTGTTTATCTTCTCAATGAACCAGCTTTTAGTTTTATTAATCTTTGCTATCGTGTCCTTCATTTCTTTTTCATTTATTTCTGATCTGCTCCTTATGATGTCTTTCCTTCTGCTAACTTTGGGGGTTTTTTTGTTCTTCTTTCTCTAATTGCTTTAGGTGCAAGGTTAGGTTGTTTATTCGAGATGTTTCCTGTTTCTTGAGGTAGGATTGTATTGCTATAAACTTCCCTCTTAGAACTGTTTTTGTTGCATCCCATAGGTTTTGGGTCATCGTGTCTCCATTGTCATTTGTTTCTAAGTATTTTTTGATTTCCTCTTTGATTTCTTCAGTGATCACTTCGTTATTAAGTAGTGTATTGTTTAGCCTCCATGTGTTTGTATTTTTTACAGATCTTTTCCTGTAATTGATAGCTAGTCTCATAGCGTTGTGGTCGGAAAAGATACATGATAC
>NC_041224.1:83097164-83112794 GCF_002837175.3 Physeter macrocephalus
TTTGTCTATTCTATTTCCAAGATTTTGGATCATCTTTACTATCATTATTCTGAATTCTTTTTCAGGTAGACTGCCTATTTCCTCTTCATTTGTTAGGTCAGGTGGGTTTTTATCTTGCTCCTTCATCTGCTGTGTGTTTTTCTGTCTTCTCATTTTGCTTATCTGACTGTGTTTGGGGTCTCCTTTTTGCAGGCTGTAGGTTTGTAGTTCCCGTTGTTTTTGGTGTCTGTCCCCAGCGGCTAAAGTTGGTTCAGACTCCTGGCTGCAGCACCAACAGCCTTTCATCCACACGGCTCAGAATAAAAGGGAGAAAATGTAGAAAGCAAGAAAGAGGATAAAATAAAGTAAGATAAAATAAAATAATTAAAATAAATAATTATTAAGAAAAAAAATTTTTTAAGTAAAAAAAAAAAAAAAAAAAACACCAAAAAACGGACGGACAGAGCCCTAGGACAAATGGTGAAAGCAAAGCTATACAGACGAAATCTCACACAGAAGCATACACATACACACTCACAAAAAGAGGAAAAGCGGAAAAAATAATATATCTTGCTCTCAAAGTCCACCTCCTCAATTTGGGATGATTCGTTGTCTATTCAGGTATTCCACAGATGCAGGGTACTTCAAGTTGATTGTGGAGCTTTAATCCGCTGCTCCTGAGGCTGCTGGGAGAGATTTCCCTTCCTCTTTGTTAGCACAGCTCTCGGGGTTCAGCTTTGGATCTTGTCCCGCCTCTGCGTGTAGGTCGCCTGAGGGCGTTTGCTCTTCGCTCAGACAGGACAGGGTTAAAGGAGCAGCTGACTCGGGGTCTCTGGCTCACTCAGGCCGGGGGGGGGGGAGGGAGGGGTACGGATGCAGGGCTAGCCTGCGGCGGCAGAGGCCGGCGTGATGCTGCACCAGCCTGAGGCGTGCCGTGCGTTCTACCGGGGAAGTTGTCCCTGGATCACGGGGCCCTGGCAGTGGCGGGCTGCACAGGCTCCCGGGAGGGGACGTGTGGATAGTGACCTGTGCTCACACACAGGCTTCTTGGTGGCGGCAGCAGCCTTAGCGTCTCATGCCCGTCTCTGGGGTCCGTGCTGACAGCCGCGGCTCGCGCCCGTCTCTGGAGCTCCTTTACGCGGCGCGCTTAATCCCCTCTCCTTATGCAACAGGAAAGAAAGAGGCAAGAAAAAGTCTCTTGCCTCTTTGGCAGCTCCAGACCTTTTCCTGGACTCCCTCCCGGCTAGCTGTGGTGCACTAACCCCTTCAGGCTGTGTTCATGCAGCCAACCCCAATCCTCTCCCTGGGATCCGACCTCCGAAACCCAAGCCTCAGCTCCCAGCCCCCACCCGCCCCGGCGGGTGAGCAGACAACCTGTGCTCACACACAGGCTTCTTGGTGGCGGCAGCAGCCTTAGCGTCTCATGCCCGTCTCTGGGGTCCGTGCTGACAGCCGCGGCTCGCGCCCGTCTCTGGAGCTCCTTTACGCGGCGCGCTTAATCCCCTCTCCTTATGCAACAGGAAAGAAAGAGGCAAGAAAAAGTCTCTTGCCTCTTTGGCAGCTCCAGACCTTTTCCCTCTGTGCGGGAATCTCTCTACTTTGCCCTCCGCACCCCTGTGACTGCGCTCTCCTCCGTGGCTCTGAAGCTTCCCCCCTCCGCTACACACAGTCTCCGCCCACGAAGGGGCTTCTAGTGTGTGGAAACCTTTCCTCCTTCACAGCTCCCTCCCACTGGTGCAGGTCCCATCCCTATTCTTTTGTCTCTGTTTATCTTTTCTTTTGCCCTACCCAGGTACGTGGGGAGTTTCTTGCCTTTTGGGAGGTCTGAGGTCTTCTGCCAGCATTCAGTAGGTGTTCTGTAGGAGTTGTTCCACGTGTAGATGTATTTCTGATGTATCTGTGGGGAGGAAGGTGATCTCCGCGTCTTACTCTTCCGCCATCTTCCCAGCTCTCCCAGGGGTGATAGGTTAGAATAAACTCTGGATTGGGTACCTTACGAGTCGTACCTCATAACCTTTGTGAAATCCCTTTTACATTTCTGAACAGAGGAAATATTAGCTTTCTTTTCTGCCAAATTCATCGTTTCCTTTTTATTGACTTAAAATGCTTTTCCAAAGGGGAGCTCTAGTTCTCAGGTCCTGAATTCCAGGTGTGCAGAGACTATTAGAGACGAAGCACTTGCTGGATCTCTTATTTAGAGGCCTTTGCCTTTCTAGAACTCATCTGATTAGTGACAGAAGGGAGGTAAGTTGGGTAAGGTGTATGTTAGTACCTATTTCTGCTGTTATGTCCTCAGTTACCTAAGGAAGAAGGAGGCAAGTGATGATAATGAAGTACTTCTTTAGAAACTGTGTGTTTTAAAAGAATGCTCTCCTCCCTGGAGCCTGCAGGAACCGTCCTCTCCCTTTTGAGCTCTTTTCTTCCTATGTTTCCTTGGGAGTAACTCACGGATGCAGTAGGCATTAACTAAGGTCCCATCACAGGGACACTGGGAACCCACCGTATGTTGCGGAGGGTATCCGGAAGCTCAAAGCTGTTACTCACTATTACAGAGAATATTAAAAGGATTAAATCTTACTTCCTATCACACTCAGGCCCAAATTGCAGCTATATTTCAATGCAAAAATTGCAGTGCCGCTTAAGGAAATTGTCTGTTTTCCTGAAATCTATTAACAAAGATTAAACCTCGGTGTCTTGTATCTTGGTTACTTAATTCACTCCCTGGGTTGAAAAGGCCAGGCCTATTTATATTCTTTGGTCTAAACTTAAAAGGTGAACAAAGGCTTTTGCAAGAAAAATAAATTCACATTCCTTTATGGGACAAAATGGAAGCTGCAAATTACTCTTGCATTTACATTTCAAAAGATATCCATTCCTCTCCCAGCTTACCTGCCAAGACTTGAATTCACCATGTAATCTCTATTCAACCTGATGGAATTACTGTTACCTCCAGCGCAAGCTAGAAAGGGATGTCAAAGTATGTTCTCCTGAAAGGGTTAATGAGTTTCTCTGTTTCAGCAATGCCAAGAAAGAGATTGGACTGTCAACATCGTCCAGCATCGTCCACGGGCACCTAACATTCACTTTTCTTAAATCTGAGAAGTTGGGAGGAGCTACTCTATTCTCATTTCATTCCTGGCTGCCTTGTTAAACTCACTGAGGCTCAAAGAGCTTAAATAACCTGCCAAAGGCCTCATGGCCAGTAATGGCAGAGCTGGACTCAAACCTGGGTATGCCTGACTGCAGTGGGGTCCATGGCAAGTATCTGATATCACCTTAGAACAGGCCAGGATGTAGATCGTGGGTGGTTCAGGTCCTTCAGGAGGTCAGATAAATCACTGGTGCTTAGTAAATGTTTGCTGAATAAACAACTAAATGCGGAGGTGAGTGGAAGGGATCTCCCCCACATTCCAGACCCTATATCCTGCGCCCCACCATCCCATGGCTGGGGGCACAGCCTCTCATCTGGGGTCTCTGGCTGGCTGCGCTTACTACTTACAGTGCACTCATTCTACACGTTCATTTCTCCCACTTGCTGTAGAACTTCTTTATATTCAAGACTTCACAATGGGAGCTCAACAAATGTTTGATGAACCACACCAGGAGCTTCTAAGACGTACTTCTCCTAGACCAGCTCACCAGTGACCCAAGACCCAAGGACAGTCTGCTCAGGAATGACACCTGTGTACAGAGGTGCACCTTGAGGTTCCCAATACTCTTTGCCCAGCAGGTTGCTCTGGAAAACTAAGAGCAGGCATTTGTGGAGGAGAGTTTGTGGCAGGTAGTGAGTCAGCCCAAGTCATCCCTCACAATTCCCTTGAGACACATGTGTCTGTTACTGTACCTTATTAAAGCCTTTTCTGTAGGCCCAGTCCCAGACGCTCAAATCCTCAGCTTTATCTTGTGATTCTGCTGTTTCTCTCTTGCTTTCATCTAGTCACTGGGGGGCTCGACAGACATTACCTCCACAATATGGCTTCCATCTGTCCTTGCCTTTTAATCCCACTGCCTTACCCTGGTCACCTTCTCTTTTTCTCAGTGCTTTATATCCTGCATCCTGCTGAACCACCTTGCACCTTTCTCCCAGGTTGATCTTCCTAACTCAGAATTCTGAATATTTCCATCTCATACCATCAATTGTTCCACACTGGCAATGACTCAGCCAAGTAAAATCTTTTTTCCCTTGAAATTCAAGGTCCAAACTCTTCTAGCCCTTTACGTTACCCATACTTGCTTCATTCTCCTACTGGAGAGGGCAGGCTCTGGCTCCCACTTATTTTTATATCCTTTGCAGCATCGAGAACAGTGCTTTTGACATAGCAGGATCTCAGTGTATATTTGTTTCCATTCATTTAATTTGGTGTAACATCTACGGCATGCAGTAGACCTCCAGGAGCAAGATTCTGGATCAGACCCTTGAGCAGACGTTATGCCCACACCCAGAGAGAAAAAAGTGGTGATCAGGCCATTTGCAAAAGGATGAAGAAGGATGGATTTGATTACATCAGGCATTCTGCTTTGAGTAGGTCATTCAGTTTTCTCTGTATTTTCTGACCTTTATCCAGCTCAGTCTTCTCTCCCACTCAACTTCTACTGCTGTCCTGGGTGACTTGAACTTCTCCATGGACATGAGCTTCCACACTTTGGCCTTTCAACAACTCACCCTCAATGTCAAGGATGTTCCTGTACTCTCTAGTCATGCCACACCCTGGGTTTTGTCACTTCACAGACACCAAAGCTTTGGCCACTGATTCTAATTCTTTTTTACATGAATTACTACATCCAGTTCCTACGTTCCTTTCTCTCTCTCCCTCTCCTAGCTCATCTCTTCCTTATCCAGTCCAGGTACCATGGTCAATCACTTTAGCCTCACGGTGACCACCGTCCTTAATTTCTTTGCTCCACACTCCTTCCACTGCACCTACCACTGATATCACCAATGGCATTCCTAGGCTGCCACACTGACCTGGGCCAATGCAGTCTCTGCCCCTGCCCTTTCTAACAACTCCTTTCCATTGGCATTTAAAGCAACAAGGGAAAATAACCTTGCCTTCACTTCTGGATCTTGCTCTTTATACTGCTACAGCCAAGTATCCACAAAGAGTGGTCTCCCCTCGCTGCCCCCACTTCCTCAAGCTCTGACCTACCAATGGTGGTGAGTGAATCAAAGACTGAGCCTTGAGACCAGCACTGTGCAGTATGATAGCTACTGGCCACATGCAGCTACTCAAATGAAAATCAATAAAAATGAAGTGAAACTAGTTTATGGAAGCCACCTTTCAAGTGCTCCATAGCCCCATGTAGCACAGATTTGGAGTATTTCCACCATCACACAAAGTTCTGTTGGACAGTGTTGGTCTATACCACTCCCAACTTGCTCCTCATCCTGGTCTTCCTGTTTTAGTAAATAGTATCCCCATGCACCACATGATCCAAATCTTTTATAAGGCACTGTCACTGTGGATTCCTCCTTCTCAGATGATACTACAGTCTGTACACTTCCATTCAGGGACTAAGCCTTGACAATTCTTCCTCTACCCACATCTCCCCATCTTGGTAGCCAGCATCTCAGCTTGGGTCTCCATCAGCTACTCTGTTAGTTATACCAGTGGCTTGTTACTCAGTTCCCACATTCTCTACATGGTAGACAGTGGGCCTTCCTAAAAATGCACAATGGCTCTTCAATGACTTCATTTGCCTTAGGGATAAAGGTCAAACTTGTCAAAAGGGCAGCAGCTCTTCCTGAGCACGTTCCTGACATCCGTCCTCCCCAGCCCCATCTTCTACCAACCAGTCCCCCCAGCCACACGGCCTTCCTGCAGCCCCCAAACAAACATGCTTCAGCCTTTGTTCACTTCCAGGCTTTTACTCCTTTAAGTTCCTCTGTCTAAAGCACTCTCTCCCTTTTGCTCAGTTGTGTAAACTCTTCCTTGTTCTTTCTTCACGTCTTAGGTAGATATCACATCCTTTCAAACCCACACCCCTGTCCCCATCCCCAGGCCAGGCTAGGTGGCTCTCCCACATGTCCCCCTGTCACCTGTGCTGACTGCATCTCAGATCTCATCACACTGAACTGCGACGTCCTCACTGTATCCCCATTACCTACATGGGGGCCAAGCACAAAGGTTGACAATGTCATGAAATCTGATTTCTCGCTTGGCCCTTCATTAACAGTAAAGGTAGTTAATCTTATTGGGTGCTGCAGGAAATGGAATCAGGCCAAGTGCAAAGACTTCTTTGATAAGCCACTTTTAATTAAAAGATGAAACTGTCTCATATCTTGCTAGAGCCATTTTCTAAACTGTGATGTGTGACCCATATGGGTAATACAATCAGTATGGTTGGTCATGACCCACTACTTAAAAAGGATGGAATGGAATAGAAAGTAGCAGAGTACATCATACATATTAAGGGTGAATATTTTTCATGAACTCTTTGCTTCAGCTATATTTGTGATATGTATGTATGTACTGGGCCATACAGTAAAGCTTATCTCTTGCTGTGGCTCACAGAGGTTGAAAAATACTCTTCTAGATAATGCTTGGTTGATTATTCCCGGAGCAGACATACAAATAGAGAACCAGCTTTAGAGACAGCATGTCACATTACACATGCTCTATAATTTTCAGTTCTGTCTTCAAGTGTCCTATAATTTTCATTAACTTTTCAAAAATAGCTTGCAAATTTTCTTTCATTTTGTGCTATCATCAAAATTATTATTCTGAAGGCTAATTTTTACCAGCCATATTGAGTCCTCAGCATCTGTTTAGAGATACAGAGACCTCTGCAGCAACTCCATAGATGGAGGGCTTTCATCTTCCCTGGTCAGCTTCTGAAAGAACTCCCTAAGAGCAGCGCTGAGCTCACTTACCCGGGTATGGTCCACGGAGCTTTGAACGCATTAGGTGCTCAATAAATGTCAGTTTGAACACATTCATTCAACATTTTCAGAAATAAGGGTCCCCTACTTGCTACCTGATATTACACATTCATCTGTCCATCCACCCAAGCCAGGATGAAGTGGGGGAGCATCACCACACATGCATTTTCTATGCTCCCAATGATAAGAGGAAAAAAAATCAGCATAATTGGTACTCTGTGCAGAGAGCTCTAAAAGCCACTACAACTTCCAGGAAGGCCTAAATGTTTTAGTCTGAATTACTGCTGAACTTGTTTGAACTAGGTATTATTATACTTAGAACATTTCTATTTTCCATGAACCAGAAATAAGACAAAGATGCCATTTAAGTTTCTCCATATGTACCAACAGATGTGGATTGATAGTGACTGAGAAGATTCTGAGGTCTTGTCCTGGGCATGGCAAAAGTGATCACAGCAATTGATTGAAAGTTGTTATTTGCTATAGGCATAGATAGGGCATATGTCATGTATTTGCCATTCCCCAGGGAAAACCTTATTAATGGATTTAAGGGTGAATAATTTTCTTTCACATATCAATTATATAGGAAGTAATCTCATTATGCAAGTAATAAAATATATATATATTCAAATTTTAAAAAGAAATTTAGAAAATATAGCCTCACTATTCAATGATTGATAATAGCTGATACCATTTTCACATCTAGCTTTCCAGTATTTTTCCATATTTATATATACTTTAAAAACATTTGCATATATAATATAATATAGGCCTCTTTTTTCCCCTCCACATATCATGTGCCTTTTCCAAGTCTATGAATATTTTTCTTTCCAGAACTTTAAAGGGGAACATAAATCCTACTGGAATTAGAGCTCATAATGGATTTAACTAATTCCCTGCTGTTGGGTATTTAGGTTGTTGCCAATTTTTAACTTTTATAGACATTTTTATAAACATTTCTAGAGTTAATTCTTTATGCTCATCCAGGTTATATACTATTTGGAATGAGAAACTTTATTTTTACTCTGAAGATATAGGCCATGGTTACTTCCCTTTCCACATCTATTTACCATTTAATGTCCATTAAAGAAGACCACAGCTTAATTATTCAATTAAAAAAGTTGTCCTATCTTGATCTTGGCCTTGACAAAGGGAGTTCATAAAGCAACAGTGTGGTCTAGAGGGAGAAGGGTTACCTTGTTGGCCTTTCCAGCTTCTCCCCAGACGGTCCCAGCACCCTGGAAGTACCATGGGCTAGACCCATCCTGTTTTCCCATCTTAAAAATTGGGGCATTAGACTTAATTCCTTCTATCCATACCAAACCTTGGAATGTAGGGTCTATAGCAAGAAGGTCATATTTGCCCCATCCAGGAAACCCAAGGTAAATAAACTAAATCGGTTCGGAAAAATTTAAAGGATGCAAAGTTTCCATTTGCGAAGCATTGTGAGAATACCTCTCTCCTCCAGCTGGAAGCCCCATAAGTGAAGCATTTCACAAGCTGCTCACGGGTTGCTTAATGAGGGTTCCAAATGACACCATCAAATTTCTTTCCCTTTGGTGCCATCGCTTTTCCTCCTTATGCCAATGAGAATTAAGGGTGGTACAGAGGCATAGTTGATATCAATAAAAACTCTGCAATATCCAGGGAGTGTGTGAGTTTAGGTCTAAACCCTGAGCAAGAATTAAGGGTGGCACAAAGGCATAGTTGATATCAACAAAAACTCTGCAATATCCAGGGAGTGTATGAGTTTAGGTCTAAACCCTGAGCAAAATTAACAGACTTGATGTTTCTCTTGTTTACCAAAAAACCTCATAGGAAAAATGACAAACTCAAGAAAGGGGATGATTCCACTGATACGTACTCACCTGGTTATAAGCATCCAATTCATTATTGAGGAAATAAAGAGATAATACGTACCCAACAAACGGAGGAGGAGAAAAAGAACTCCCAGGGCGTAGGATTTGAGTTCAGGGCTGACTGTCCTACGTGCAAAGAAGAGAAGAGGAAAAAAGAAAAGATTCTTATCGCTCCACTTTAATTAACAGACCCCAGAGTCATCCACTGCTGTCCATCATAGTCCTTCTGTAGAAAATTATTAATGGTTTTGTGCTTTGGTTTTTTTTTCACTTTCCCTGCCTAAACTCTGAAAAAATCCCTGCAACTTCAGTGACATAAGTTTAGGAATTTAAATGTTTTTTATTAACTAAAACTAATCTTGTTATTTGAAGGATGGAATGCAAATTTGGTCCACAAGGTCTTTCATCTTCCCTGGTCAGCTTCTGAAAGAACTCCCTAAGAGCAGCGCTGAGCTCACTTACCCGGGGATGGTCCACGGAGCTCTGAACACATTAGGTGCTCAATAAATGTCAGTTTGAACACATTCATTCAACATTTTCAGAAATAAGGGTCCCCTACTTGCTACCTGATATTACACATTCATCTGTCCATCCACCCAAACCAGGGTGAAGTGGGGGAGCATCACCACACATGCATTTTCTATGCTCCCAATGATAAGAGGAAAAAAATCAGCATAATTGGTACTCTGCAGTTAAAGGCACTTTGCTTTTGCTTAAATTGGTGGGTATACGTATCTGGGGAAAATATTGACAGGAAAGACAGTTCCCCTTATGCTATACAAACAGGCAAGAACCATAAACACCTTTGTCATTCTAGCACCATTTTGTGAAATCAACCAGACTAGCATGGGTTGATTCCCTAGATGGACCACTTGTGAAATAATCCATTCATCTATATCCAGTTTTGGTACCTTTTAAATTGGAAAGGTACCTTCATATAGTTGCATCACTTTGTTTTGAACCGACTCAATGTTCTTGGCTTTGGTTTACCCACAACAGTCCCTGAGCATGATCTTTTCACACATTTTCTAGAACAGTCTCAGAGGGTAACACTTTCTGGGATAAGAGTGACAGTAGAGGGGGTTTGGAAATGGTGACCGATTCCAGATAGAGAGGCCCTCACAGCTGGTCATAGATCGCCTGTGTTATGCCTCTTACTCTTGAAACTAGTATTTACTCAATGCTTGCCTTCTCTCGAGGCCAAGGACTGTTTGCATCTCGTTCATCATCAGTGTGGTGTGTGACACACAGCACATGCTGAGTGAATGTATAAGTGGGTAGGTGGGTGGGCACATGTCTCCCACTAAGCCCCGGGCAGCCCTGTCTCTGGTGTGCTGGTAGAGGGGGAGGCATCTGACTGACCACATGCGCTCCAGGTCATCCTGAACACCACCAGCAGAGAAACCTCCTCTTGCCCCGTCCCCATTAGGAGTCTCTAGGGAAGATGGGGAGGTAAGTGCACTACTCTGCCCCCTGGAGGGACCGGGCTAGACCTAGAGACAGTCCTGTGTGTCTGAGCCCCAGGAAACACCAGGAGCATTTCAGTGTGGCCGAAAGGCCAGGAAGACTCATACGGTGCAGGAAGGACCTAGGCAAGCAATTCTGCAGAAAATAAACATCAGAAATAAAGTTACCAATGGGACATCTAAATCCAGTGGGATACCTAGTACACAAGATATATAACCCATCTCTGGACTTGGTAGCTAGAATACTATTCTTAACCGACCCCAGGGGTCATTCTGCCAATCATCATCCAGTGGCAACCATCCAATGACCTACCACCTGGTTTGAGCATCAGATGGGCATGCCTTTGGCTTCTTGGTATATAAGGCCAAAAGACACTGTCACACCAGAAAGGACATGGATGTTGTTTTCACAATCTCTGCCCTATTTCTGAGATTTTTCAGAGAAAACTAAAAATGTGTTATTCTTGGGGAAATACACGTTCCTTTTCAATTGCAAAGAGTCCAGTATAAGTAAGCAGTCCCAGGGCAGCAGGTCAAGACTTTCCACTGAATGACAGGGAAACTACTCTCTGGCTGATCAAGCCAGATACCTGTACAATATCAAAGATGAGATCAGTGTTTCTGGACAGAAACACGGTCAGTTCTCTTTCGAATGTGCACGGAACAAAATCCAAGCTCTTTGGAGTTAATATTGGCGCCATGGTTTCACTTTTTGCATTCATTTTAAGGTACTGACTTGAAAGACACAAAGATAAAGGCAAATTCTCCTTATCAAGAAAACATGCTGGCATAATGAGCTAGAGTACTTATCACTTGAAGTTCGGTTTCCTTTTAGCTATCATGTCAGTAGGAATGAAGTGAACAAGATGCTAAGATCTCCCTTCATATCCTGTTGGGAAACTGGTTCCCACAGGAGCAATAATCCTTCTTGGCTTTAGTTATGGAGAAATGGAGGGTTTGGGTCAACATTACTGAAAGTGCCAGGCCAGGCCAGGGAGAGGGCCTTAGCTCCACAACTTACTAGCTACATGACCTTGAGGATACTGCTTAATCACTCTCTGAGCCTCTGGCGTCTCCCCACCTGAGTGCTAATAAAGATGCAAACACAGGAAGTTAAAACAAGAGCCCAGTGCGGGCACCTAGGTGACTGCTAGTTGGTATCCTCCCCTGCGGATGTCTGAGCACTGCTGTTGGCAAGTATGTTTCTGTCTGGAGTAAGAGTGGGAGTGGGTCTATTGCTCTGGCATGGGATGAGGGCTGGTGCTCATCTGGGCTGTGGCTCAGACTGTTTGTGCCCTTGTCCCTCCCTAGAACATCTGTGATGGCAAATTGGAGTGGATGGTGATAGAAGATGGTTTACCCTGGACCCCTCAAAAGGCAAGTGGGCACATACCTCCAGCTATGAGGTAGACAAGGCTCAGCCTGGGTCATCCAGGCCATCTGTTGCTGGTGCATTGAAAAGGAATCAAATATTTCCTGAAAATCTCCTAGAGCTATTTATCAAGCTGAGACTTGGAAGTGATTAAGATTTCAACTGACTTTCTGTGTTTGGTCTTCCAGCTACAACTACTGAGCTGGGTTTTTGCAGAGGAGTCAAGGGGAGAGAAAAAAGGGGACCAGTCATTGCTAATGGTTGTAAAGGTCATTTTTCCTGCCACTTGGTGCCTTTTGTGTGTGAACGGCACAATATAACTTCAAAGGAATTTCTAACAACAAAAAGTAATGCAGCCACCCTAAACCCCTACCTGAGATCTGATGGGTTTTGTCCATGTGCATATTATACATAATCATCTTCCATATATAATTTAAATTCAATAGTTCATTTCATAAACACATTTCACATTCTTAAGAATTTTCATTATTCCACTGAGCTGTGGTACTATAATTTAACTCACTATTCCAATTCAGATTTTTCTGCTATTATAGTTAACATTGTAATAAAAATCTGTCTCCACTGAACTTTTCTTCTTGTAGACAAGTATTTTCTTAAGACAAGTAGCAATAGGTAGGGTTACCACATAAAAAATCTGAACATTTTTATGGCTGTTGACTTACATTTGCCATACTGCTTTTTGAAAAGTGATATGCGTCTCAAAGCCACCAGCAATATGGGATTTTACCCGTTTTGCTACAGCCTTGCTTACAGCACTGGGTGTGAATTTTTTAAAATTTATTTTTCAAATTTAATAAGTATAAAATGGTAATTTGCTATTGTACCCTTAATGCTTCTGCACATTAAGAGTGCTTTACTAATGACTTTATAACATAAGTACTTTGTGTAAATTCTTTTCCTTGTGAATTCATAACCAAGATCAGGAAGTGTGGTACAGTGAGAAAAAGAGATATAGGCCAGATAAAGCAGCTGGTGATGTACATTTGTACAGGCTGCATCCAAGCATTTCATTCCTACTTCTATCTCTAGCCCTTGGGATTGAATCGGTTTGTTTAGATAACTGCATCCCGGTGAGATGGACCTGTGTTTGGTGCCACTTCTGGTTCAGATGGATGCCAGAGCATGGAGCATTCTGCTTCTAGGTTCCTCAAACAATCTAGATAACTTTGTAATTGTGTAAGTTACTCAGAAGATTACTCAGTAATTCACCTTTGAGGCACCTCATCTGCCCCCACGACAGGTCCTGAGAGATGGGGAAACAGAATTACGGGGGGTTCTCTCCAACCATCCACTTATACAAAAGCAGTCACTGCTTGCCTTCTATTAGCCACTCAGCCCTGCATCTCACTTTGTCAATGACCCCTCACATCTTCACGGCATTTGCACACACATGGTCTCGGCAGGACCCACACCACGGCAGGAGGCAGGCAGGACCCAAGACATCACCTCCAGTTCCAGATTCAGAAACAAGTCTGAGGGAAAATGGGCCCAAGGTCATACGGCTAATCAGTGCCCGGATAGGAGCCAGACACAGGGACTTGGCTAGTCCAATGTCATTTTCATTTTACTCCAACAATGTGGCTCTTTGCAAATATCAATGAGGGACCACGGTCCCTTTCCAAATCACCTGCAGAGTCTATTCTTGGGATGACATGAAAGTGTAGTGTTCTCTCTTGGGCCGTGCTTTCTACTTTTGGTGTGAGGTCTCTATCAAACGTAACCGATTTCTACCAGCCTAGGGAAGCTGGCTTGTAAGACTCATATAGTCCCCGGAGTTCTGATTTCCAGGAGAACTGCAGACACACAGCAGGTGGGGAGGGGGAGACGGGAGGCTGGCTCTCGGGTCCGGGTTCCAGGGGCTAAGCTTACCTGATAAGGATAATGACCGAGGGAGTCTGAGCCATTGCCCCAATCATGCTGCAGACACACATCACACACAGGAAGGTGAGGAAGGCCTCTTGGCAGCCAGGACTGGGGCATTTTCCATGGACCACAGTCGCATTCTCAGGCGGGACGGTCGTGAGGCACGCACAGCTGGTGAGATTCTGAAAGGGAAGCATTCAGCCCTTTTAACTGGGGGTATCTCCAGTTTCCCAATCCAAAGCCATCCAGCAGCTGGAACTGTCATAGCCTTATTATACATTCTGTAGCATTTCATTAATTAGGCCTGAATAAACGAGTTAGATTTTTTTAAAGAGGCTGCAAGACACATGTAAATAAAGGAATATTTATGGGGAGGAGAGCTGATTTCCCCGTCTCCTGTGTATTTCATATCTCTGCTCAAGAATCCCTCAATAAGCCGAACCGCAAACAAACGTGTCCCCCCCAATACAATTAGAGAGGAAATTGTGCTTCCACAATGTGATAAAACATTGCCAAATTAACAATGTAATCACTTGCCAATTTGTCCTCTCTTTTATGCAGTTATAATTACACTGAAGTATATTAAAAGAAGGAAATCAGGTAACCCGCATATGGTTGCTGGTTCAGGGCCCAAGGTGGCACTTGGAACAAAGGATGTGCACCATCACGTGTGAAGTTGCTGAGCTCGTCGGGCTGTGAGAGGGGGCAGCTAATGGGAAAGTTCTCGAGTGGCTGAGAAAGCAAAGAGGGTGCAGAGATGCCAGAGAGTTTAGAGCGGATCGTGGGGAGCGAGCTGGAGCCCAGCGAGATACGTTTATTAATATATGATCAGAGAGGAGAAAGACAAGCGGCTGCATTCCGTTTGATCTTCGGGTGGATTCTTGCCCAGCCACCCCTGCTCCCCAGCACGGTCCTGGCTCACGCTTGAGGAATTTCTGATGGCAAAGGGAAGAGCACGGACTCGGAGAGGCAGTGCCGTGCCGAGCCAGCAGCCGAGCCAATTAAGGTTCGATAATAATAGTGCAGAGGCCTTTAACGAATACAAAGTGAAAACAATCATAAATGATTCATCGCTTTTCTTTCCAGGACTGCTCGGCTCTCAGGGCACATGCCGAGCTAAATCCTCCTGAGAATCAAACAAATCCCCTTTGGCTTTTACATTTCTCCTCCTCAGTCCGTCTCCCCTCATCTTTTTTCCTCTCCTCCTCCCTCTCCTCTTCTTTCCCCAGAGGACATACACACTGGAGCTTTTCTTATCCCTTTAAGCTACATGGGATGCTTTCAGGGGTGTCCAAAGCCTGCTCCCTCCATCCTGTGTGGCTGTGTCCTGCTGAGGAGCTTTTACCCATGCGAAGTCGGGGAGACCTCGGGTGGGACTGGACCCTTCTTCCTAAGCCATCTGGCACGGCAGGTGCCCTTGTGTAAATGGCCCCATCTCAGCACCCAGGGGTGTTTACTGTCGCTCCCTGAAAAGTGCTGAGGCCCTGCCCCTCTGTCCCTTTCCATACACCTCTGCCTGGAGACATACTAGCTCTTCTCCAAAACCCCGCGTTGAGGTCTCCTCCAGCTGCAAGGCCCCTCGGCAAGTCGGCCCCCATGTGAGCTGGCACTTCCCTCCTTGAGGGTACACTCCACACCCCACAGCAGAGACCCTCGCTGCCCTCCGCTCCTGGGATCAGAATGTGTATTACCTGTAATTTACTGAGCATCGTCTCACAGCACAGTGCTGAGACACAGCAGGGGGAACTCAGCAGACGGTTTTAGAATGCCTGCGTGAACAGATCTTCCTCTGCTTTTGTTAGGAAGCAGGCCTTCTCCCCAAATCTAACGGAAGATGCCTCTTCTCTGCCTTCCGGGGAGAGGAAACTGTTCCTCTCCCCCGACCCCGACTTCACAGCTAAACGTTTCTAGCTGTTCACACTCACCACCTCTGCGTCCTCACCTCCCATGCTCTCAACTCACTCAAGCCGACTTGGGTCCCCACCCGCAGTAATCGGATCAGCTAGGCTCGCCAGTGGCTTCCATAGCCTGACCCCGCCATCCACTTCTCTCTTCCTGGAGGTCTCCCTCCCCACCCCCAGCATGTGCCTGTGACCCACTTCTTCCTTGACTTCCACAGCTTGCTCTCTGGTTTCCTTCCTCCCTCTCTAGTCGCTCCTTTTTTTTTTTTTTTTTTTTTTTTTTTTTTTT
>NC_041224.1:83113044-83168647 GCF_002837175.3 Physeter macrocephalus
CCCCCCGGAGCGGGGCACGAACCCGTGTCCCCCACATCGGCAGGCGGACTCTCAACCACTGCGTCACCAGAGAAGCCCTGGTCGCTCCTTTTGCATCTTCCTTGCTGGCACCTTCCCCTGACCCCACTTTAAAATACTGGAGCTCCTCGGGGTTCTGGTCCAGGCTTTCTTCCCTTCTCGCGCTGCACTCTTCCCTAGATTGTTTTATATCTACGTGCTTTCCGATAACTCTCCTAAATGTAATCCCTAGCCCATATCCCTCCCAGACCCGCTCGGGATGCCCCTTCCTAAGCCTCTGAGCATGTTGAGATATCAACACCGACTCCGGGATGAGTGCCCTGCGTGGGATTCCGTGCCGGCGTCTTGGCACTACTTTGCCATCCACAGTGGGAACTATTTCCCTAGGATTCCCTTCCCTGCATGGATGAAGCTCGACCGGAGGGAAACACAGACGAGATCTGGAAGTGAAGCAGAGGCCGTTACTCTCAGACGGTCAGACACGGGGACAGACACACGCAGAGGTGCCCAGATAGGAGCTGGCTGGTCCTAGCATCCTTGTGTGCGTCCGCCTTCTTTACTGACTACCCTGCCGACAACAGAGGGCCCATGGCCACCTCTACTGACCTGGACGCAGGCTTGTTGATGTGCTTCCCCAGACCCTTCCCGGAACGCCCCCTTCATCTCACTGAGCAGCCACCTGGGAATTTCCCATATGCCTCGACTTGCCCACCTGAGCTGGTACTTCTGGGGATGTAGTAAGTGACTGTTCTCCAGTCCTTCATCTCACTTCTTCCAGATCTTAATTTCCCAACTCCTCCACATTCACGTTAGTTCTATTTCCTATACTAAACCCCTTATTTCCAAAAGACTTGTGGGTGCTGTTTTCCTGACCAAACCCTGACAGATACACATACCCCTGGCCCCAATCTCCTTTCCCTCCACATCTCTTGCCTTAGAAATGACACCCTGTTAACTCTATAGAGACCTGGTGGACCTCCCCCACCTCTTACTCCTACGTCAAATCCATCTTCCTCGTGACCATGATGCTAATAAGGACAGAAACCACTGTGGTTTTGATCCCTGACTTATCCCCAGCTCGAGAGTATGGTATTGAATGAATGAATGAATGAATGAACCCTCAAGTCCCGTTCATTTTATCATATCCTAAACACCTCTCAAACCCTGCCCTAGTTTAAACCACTCCCATCCTCCTCTCTTTGATCCCTGCTGTAGCCTGTGAGGAAAAAGAGATTTGGGACTGGGGTCCTTAGAAACACGTGGACTCGGAGAGTGCTCAGGTATAAACAGGGAACAGGCCCCTGGTGGATGCCTGTGGTCTTGTTTTGCCAAGTACCCCAGGAACTGAGTTCTGACTCACGTAGCCCCTTAGGAATGTGATGTCATCAGAACCTTTTGAATGAACTGTGTGATTGGTGAGCTCTGTTTAGTTTAATAAGTAATCTGTAATTGGAACCTACACCCAGTCTTAGATTTCTGCCCTGTACCTAGGCTATGGCTCAACTGTATTACATTTACCATAAGAGGAAACTGCCCGGCCCCTCTCTGCTCTGATAAGTAAAAAACTCCTTCTGAAATTCTCTGGATTAGGCCTGTGATCAAGGCCCTAATAGAATGGGTCAGAAATAAGATGCCTTTATCTCAATGATTATACAGCCCTTCTGGTCCGGGTGAGATGAACGTGTGCAGGAAGGCAACATCCTGTGAATGGCGTGAGGGAACGGCGGGGCTGAGCCACCCTGGGATTTGCAGCCAAGGCAAAGGGGACAGGTGAGAGCACAAAGCCAGGGGGTGGAATGGGACAAGAATGGACCCAGGGCAGCACAGGCTGATTGGACAGGAATAAGCACTTGTAGGGTATAGATGCCAGGAGAGGAGAAGCAGGAAACTGGTACAGGACCAGTGATCATACTGGCTTGCTGGTGCTGAGGAGAGAAGCTGGAAATGGATGGGTCCCTCTCAAATGCTCTAGGCAACTCTGCACTAATTTATTCAAATTTAATATATTTGAGAGGAGCTGTGAAGAGAGGCTGGGGAGGAGGTAAGCCGAGTGACCTGAGTGGGGAATTGGATGAGTTTCCTTTTTAGTTAAATGGGTCAATCTGACAGAATGAACAGAAAGTGCTGGATGGTCCCGAGGGCTGGGGCGCAGGCTGGGACATTCCTAGGACCCTTCCCACAGAGAATCCAAGGAAAAGTGCTAAGCCTAAGTCCTATGGCAAGGGATGGGAAATGCCCTTTATTTGGGCTCAGGTGATAGAAGAGACCACAGATCACCCTGGCCATTGTGCTAAAGGACCTGTGGGGCTCTGGGCGTACAAGGCCAGGTTAGGGAGAAACTTCCACCCTGATGTCCCAGTGTGGTGGGAATAATCATCTCAGGGTGCATAACTGGAAGAGAGGACTTTGCACCAATGAGGCTTCACACTACGATCCCAAGTGAGAAGGAAAAGCAGACAGCCTTTCAGCTGATATTAACTGGGCATGTAAGTGGGAACACTGAGACCTGCAAAAGCCCCAAGCAGTAGGAAGTTTGAAAATACAGGGATAACCTGGGTGTGAGGGAAGGAGATGATAGAGGTTGGGGTACTAATTCTCACCCTGTTTGTATACAACAGTCCTGTGGGTGGCACCAGCCCAGAATGCAGATGGACCTGGGCAAAGGCCTATAGATGATCACGGCCTGAATGAAGTGGTACCCCCCTAGTGCTGTCCTCAGCAGCCCCCAATATATTTAACTGTGAAGGAAGTGCACTAGGCTCCAGGAGATTAGTCTACTGCTCCTGACCTGGCAAATGTCCAGTTTTCCATCCCGTGGCAAAGGAACGTCTTCCCAGTTTGCCGTTCTCTGGGGAGGAATGTGGTCCCCACTGCCTCCAGGAGAGTTGGAGTCTCTGTCTGGTGCCAGGCATGAGGTGGCAAGATCTAGCTTTCCTGCCCTGAGAGATCATGTTGATAATCAGATGACCACAGTGCTCACGGAGGAACCGGCCTGACCACATTTGGAAGCAGTGGTGACCTGGCAGACAGAGTGGGACTGGCTTGGAAATTCTACAAGAACTTATCCTACAGACAGACTTGCACAGGCACAAAATGATGTCAGTATACAATTCAAGTCACAACACAGTCTGCAGGAGCTAAAGTTTTGCAGCCCTGAATGCCCATCAACAGGAATTGGTTGGATATATTCCAATAGGTCCACACACGGAATATTATGCAGCAGTCAAAAAGGTATCAAAGTGCTCTTTATGTACTAATATGAAAAAACCTCCAAGATAAATTATTAACAAAAAAAACCCCCACAAGTAACAAGCTACAGTATAAAATAGGTAACCAACAAGGATCTACTGTATAGCACAGGGATCTACGTATATGTATAACTGAATCACTTTGCTGTACACTTTGCTGAAAATAACACATTATAAATCAACTACAATTAAAAAATAAATAAACAAGCTACAGAATAATACCTTCTGGTGCATTAAAACCCAGTAGGATATACAAGAAACTAATAATAGTAATTACCTGTTGGGCAGAGTAGTGGGTTGAAAAGTGGGTGAACAGGAGACTGAGGTAGAAAGGAGTTTCCACTCCCTCCTTTTTGGTTTTTGAACCACACAAATGTATCATCTATTTAAAAAAATTTAAAACTCCAGAAGAAGAAATCAACAAAAGAAGAGCACAGTCACTAAAAATTGTACTCTTGTTCTACATTCAGTCATTAATTTAAATTGAGAAATGTTTCTATTCACATGCAATGATGGAATAAATAATTACAATAAAGCTGGGGAGCATAAAAATAGAAAAATGACTCTCTCAAATCTAGGTTTCATTTTCTATTGATGAAGGAAATCATAAGCATGCTACTTTGACAGCTGATATAAGAACAAAATACTCCTCAGCAGTGTTTCAAAAGTATCTGGCAAATAAAGTTGTTTTTGTTTGGGATTTTTCCCCCAATATTCAATACTGATGGATCAATTCTATTAATTGCACAAATAAAACTAATCTCTAGGTTGAAAAATGACTTTTCTAAGGGGACAGGCATGGGGGTGATGATGTTCTTTGTATTGAGAGCCTGTGAAAACTTGAAAGTTTCACTCTCAGCATCCTGGAATACTGTTTTTGGTTTTCTTTCTGAAATATGTTCGGTTACCAGGAAGAAATGACAATCTCTATTAAAGGTCGGGCCCTAGTGCTATAGTTCAGAAAGGGGGGTGGCCAGAGGGAGTGCTGACACATGCAGTGTTCTGTCCTGCTTCCGCCTGGTGACCGAGATGGCAAAGGACTGAGATTGTACCACAACAGCTGGGACGTCTTCCTTCGAATGACAACATACTCGTATGTGTCCTAGACTTTTATGGGATCCTTTCATGATTCAGTGAAATTCCTCAGACATTCTCCTGTCATTTATTACAGTCTTTTTGTAGCTTAGAATCTCTTCACCTCACTGGCCCAACCCTAGCTGGTTTTTCCAGATGAAGACCTCAGAGCTCACCACAAAGAGCATCACCCGCAACCCACGTGCCTCAAGGCAAAGGGGAGATTGAAACACTGCAAGAAGAAATGCGCTCTCTTGTTCCCTGGCAGGGTCACTAGCTGAAAGATAATGGCCAGGGAGAAAAACCCTGTGATGAAACCAAGACCTCCGTCCACCCTTCACCTCTGTAACCTGCATCCTGTCAGAGCCTTAATTATCTCCTGCCGCGGGGAAGGAAAGGGCCGTTCTTTGGGAAGCGTTGGGCTTACTCTTTGCTCCAGCCACCTCAGGTGGAAAGTGTGGGCAGAGCACAGAGGAGAAGGATGTGGCTGCAGCTCAGAATGAACACCGGGCCCCTCCCTTTACCTTCCTCCTTCCAGACTCCAAACCAAAGCCTTGCCCTTGTCACGAGGTTCAAGCCTCCCCACCACCCCATGTTCACACACATTCCAAGCTGGGATGTCCTTCCATCCTATCCACCGGGCAACTACCCACGCATTCTCCATAGATGAAGCCTGGCCCTTCCCCTGGTCCTCCTCCAGGAAATAACATCCACACTCTCTCTTTCCAGCCCCTCCCCACCCTGAACCAATTCCTACCCAAGCAGGTAGAAGGCTCCAAGTTCACTAATTTCTCTACATATCCATTTCCTTCCATTAGACTGTAACCACCCAACCTTTAATGCTGGATCTTCTTTTTTTTTTTTTTTTTTTGCTGTACACGGGCCTCTCACTGCTGGGGCCTCTCCCGTTGCGGAGCACAGGCTCTGGATGCGCAGGCTCAGCGGCCATGGCTCAAGGGCCCCGCCGCTCCGCGGCATGTGGGATCTTCCCGGACCGGGGCACGAACCCGTGTCCCCTGCACGAACCCGTATCCCCTGCATCGGCAGGCGGATTCTCAACCACTGCACCACCAGGGAAGCCCTGGATCTTCTTTTTAATAAAGATGTTTTTCCTTATTGGAAAAGGGATGCATGTTCATTTTAGGTTATTTAGAAATATACAGAAAAATGTAAAGAAATATATAAAAATTAAGTTTTTAGTCCTAGCCAGAGATAATGTTCTGTGAACATTATATATAACAGGCTTATCCTTCCAATCTTTTCCCATGCAGAGATATACAAATATTTAGATTTTTCTTTTCCTTTACTAAAAGGGATCATAATCAGGTTATTGTTCTATAATGTGCTCTTTTCACTTAATACTATATTATAAACATATAAGGCCTGGTTAGCTGCTGCTCTTGGGTGTTCCCTTGTAACATAACTCTATTAATATATTACATCTCATCTTATAGTAAACATGATCTTCTTGTCTTATTCATCTCTATATTTCTAATGTCTAGCCCAGGGCCTGAGATATATTAGATGCCCTGGGTGGCAATGCCCTCATTGGGCTTGACTTCAGAATATTCCCAAGTCCCTCTGAGAAGCCATCACCAGCATGAGGACAGACTTTTAAATCAGTTCTGGAAAATGGGGTCAGGCCATACAAGAGGATTTGCAAACTCTAGACCTTTGGGGACCATTAGGAAACAGATAAGAAAAATGGTCCGGTGTCCGGGGTGACCAGTGGTGGGGACCATGGCTAAGTGGAGATCAAATGTCTTGTCTAAAGCATCAGTCTCCTCTTAGCTCCAGCCAACTGCTGCCCCATCGGGGTGCAGGTGCCATGTTAATTCTCATCCACCTTTCTGGCCTTTCAGAGAGGCCAGAAATCTAGATTTGTATATGAAATACCCAGGCTGTCAAACCTTGGTTCAGCCACTGTAGATACCCCTGCTGGCGGATATGGCATTTAATCGACCAGTTTGTTTCTTCTGCAGGAATATGCCGACATGGCACCTCTAACCTCCAGCTTGGTTTCTACAGTGGGTGAACCCAATAATGGTGAGATGGAAAAGGAGACTGAAGGATGACTGCTCAGTGTCAGCTCAGATGCTGCCCTGTTTCTAGAAAATTTTAAGAACTCATTTCTTTGACTAGAGCAGTGGTTCCCAACTGGGGGGATTCTGTCCCCCACCCCAGGGACCTATGGAACTATCTGGAGGCACTGGTGGTTTCACAAATGGTAGAGGGTGCAGGGGGTAGTGCTGCTATTGGCATCCGGTGGGTAGAGCCCCAGGGATGCTGCTAAACATCCTCTAGTCCCACAGCAAAGGATGATGCAGCCCAAACTGTCAACAGTGCCCAGTGGTTCTCAACCTTGGTTACATATCAAAAACACTTGTGTGTGGGGGAGGGGAGTGTTTAAAAAACTGATGGCAGGTAGAGCAATTAAGCCTGTGCACCACAACTACTGAGCCTGCGCTCTAGAGCCCATGAGCCACAACTACTGAAGCCCACGCACCTAGAGCCCATGCTCCGCGACAAGAGAAGCCACCACGATGAGAAGCCCATGTACCACCACGAAGAGTAGCCCCCGCTCGCCGCGACTAGAGAAAGCCCGCACGCAGCAAAAAAGACCTAACGCAGCTAAAAAATAAAGAAACAAATAAATTAAATCTTTAAAAAAAAAAAAAAACAAAAAACTGATGGCAGGGTCCCACTCCAGAAAGAGGGAATCAGAATCTCTGAGGATAGACCTCAGGCCTCATGTTTTAAAAGCTCCCAAGCAATTCTAATGTGCAGCCAGGACTGAGATCCATGATATTGAACGAGGAGCACCCTGCACGCATCCAAAATGGGGCTGCCCCCTCCCCTCCCCGCCATAGCACCTACTCAGGGCTCTAGTCAAACAGGCACTCTATAAATCCTTGTTGCCTGGATGGGGGAACAGATTAGTTGTCTATCATTAGCCCCCTACAAACTGCTGTGCTGGACTTGTACTGATTTTCAACATTCCACTGATGGCTGATAGAAGCTTTTTTTAAGTCAATTATTCAGTACCTCAAAAGGATACAACTTCCAGTAGTCAATCAGCAGCTACCAACATGCTTTCTGTTAGAATAATTACTTCTGAGAGTGAAAGGTACAGAAACAATCCGGACAACATATTCATGCCAAAGGAAGCTTACAAAATTAATTTGCTATCTTTTTTGTCACTCCTCTGGTCATATGCAATGAGAAGAATTAGAAATTGTATACTAAATGCAATTCTGGAAACTTCCATCACTATCACTCAAGGAGAAATGAGATCAGAAAATGAAAAACAAAACCCCAAAGCAGGGCAGGAAGGGAAGTCTAATATCAGGAAACCGCTAATGTAAACCAGATCTCCTAATAATCAGAATGATTTCTTCAGTGACTTATTCGCATCTAATCAAGTTAGGGGAAATTTTCACAAGTCTGGGTGGAAGCTATCAAGTGGGGAGAGATGAGAATGGAAGAGGTGTTTAGGATTGAAATCTGCACCAGCCAACCAACCCGCCTGCCAGTTGTGGTATTACCGCCCATGGCGCCCTGGGGCTTGCTGAGCTTGGCACAGAACCTCCATCCGGGTGTGCAGAAAGCCTGGGGCCTTTATCCAGAGCCATGGCTAATACTGGGAATGCAACGGTCCACAGCAGAACCCCATCCCTGGATACTGGAGCCTAGTGATGGACTGGTGATGGAGACGTAGGCGAACATGGGCCATTCAGTCCGGTGGAGGGGGCCACAGTAAGAGCCTTGTTGGGAGGGCAGGTGCTGAGGCCTCTGCAGGAGGGGTGCCAGTGCAGCCCTGGAAGCAGTGAGGAAGTGGGAGGAGGTGTCTCAGCTGTGCATAAGGAGGTGTTAGGGATGTGAAGGGCTTAGGGGAAGACTAGCCCTGATGAAAGAAACAGCATGGACAAAGGTCTGGAGGTAAGAGAGAACTGGGTGTGCTGGGGGCACCCCAAGAAGTCTGACACAGCTAGTGGTTCCTCAGAAGGAGGGCAGAGCAGGGGAGGTTGAGGCTGGAAAGGCAGCAGGGCCAGATCGTGAAGGCACAATGTCCCGACTGTGGGGGGCATGCATGGAGAGCTTCTTTCTGGTGGAAAAAAGGTAGGAATCCTAAAGAGGGAAGTCACAGGGTCAGAGGAAGACACTGGGATTGGCGTCAGACAGACCCTGCATTCCCGTGCCAACGCCACCATGTTCTGCGTGACCTTGGGCAAGGGACTAATCTGTAATCAGGGAATAAGTTAGAACACCTCCTTGCCAAGGTTGCTACGAGGATGAGTGAGATATTGGGCTGGCCAAAAAGTTCATTCGGTTTTAAGTACAAATAAAGACATTTTTCATTTTCACCAAAAACTTTAATGTATTCACGAACCGAATGAACTTTTCGGCCAACCCAATGTATGTGGGGCTGGGGGTATAGGTGAAAGAATGGTTGCGTTGACACTGGGAAAGGACTCCAGTGGATGCAAAAGGAATAAATACAAAAAAGGGAAAGAGGGAAGAGAAATGAAGAAGACTGTAGTCTGTGGAAGAGTTTTTGGGGGGAGCTTGCAGACAAGAAAGGAAGAGGAAGAGGAGGAGGCAGTAAACGTACCAGGAATCTAATCCACTGTTTTGGCATTTTCTCAAAATACTGATATTCCTCTGACTCTGGGACAAGCTGCCACGGGCCATGAGGGACACGTGGAAGGCCCCGTCACCTGGCCCGCACCGGTTCTCGGAAAAACTTTCTGCTGTTGCAAGATTTATGGTTGTGGTTGTTTTTAGGGCTCGACCATCACAAAGGCCCCTTTCCAGGATATGCGTGGCTCTGTGGCCCCAAAGCCCTTGTCCACCCATTGGAAGGCAGGGCCTCCAGAGATCTGCCTCTGCGGGGTGGAGTGTTATTCCCACCCCAGCCCTGGGGTTTTCTCAATCTCTGCCTTGTAATTGTGGTGGGATATCACCTTTCTGCTTTGCCTGCACCCCAGCAGACAACATGAGGCCTCCGGTACTGTGAAGACAAGGCAGGTGTCTAGGGAATAAACCATATGTCCAGAGGGAAGCGGAGAAGCTTGCCCTCTAATGATAATTGCATTCTACAGCTTGCTGTTTCAGCAGCTAGAAGCAAACCTGGGCCTGATTAGGCTCTTATTCAATAAGACTCTCGTCCATGCAAGATCAGGAGACATGGATTTTTCTAGACTATTTTTTGGTCAGAAAATGCTCTGGAATAGACTGCTTTGGTCTCAGGACACTAGCCTATACTGAGTCAATGTCATTCTTATAACAGCACAGTAACCAAAACTGATTTATAATATAACTTTTTGGACATTAAAATGTTAATGAAATTGCTGTCATGAAAAAGAATAGCTTGAATTTTTATTTTAACCATTCTCAAGGTCCCGTCCCTTTTTAAAAATTCATTTCCTCTCACTTGAAGAAACTGCTTTATCATCTAATTTAAAAAATCAGTTCCCCTCCCCCCAGGGTTATTTACTTTCTCTACAGAAAAATGGTAGTAACTGGCCAAGAATCTAAATGTTAAATGCAAGGAAAAATGAGATCTTTGGAAATGAAAATAAATGATCAATTTTTCTTCCTTCGGAGAAATCGCTACTCCCAAAAGATACAGGATGTGGAAAGGGGAGGAAACAAATGATTTCAACTCTAAGTTCCTTGAAAGCAGCCACTCAGCCTTCTTATCTTTCTTTCCACCTATACATTTCTGGACATTTATGGAGCACTTGTGGATGCCAGCTCTCACTTACGAAACTCACAGGTCAGGGAAAATGACAAACAGATCACTGCAGTGAAACGAGAGAAGTGCCTCCAGGAGAGACAGGTACTAAGACTGCAGGGTCAAGAACCCCAAAGATAAAGGAGGGCAGGGATGGTATCACAGGGCAGGGGGCATTTGAGTAGGGTATTGACAGGTGAGTAGGAGTTGTCCAATTGGAGGGAGAAGTAGGAAAAGACACATGTTGTGTGGGGAAAGCTGAATATCACAAACTGAAAGGAAGCACAGCTGAAGAGCATGGCGGAGGACAGACACTTGCTGAAGACACACACAAACCCAATTCAATGCCTAGATCTTATCTTCTAGCTGACAGTAGCATTAGAAAGGGTCCTATGCAGTATTACAGAAATCATTCTGGCTTCAGTGTAGAAGACAGACCAGCAGGGGGTGATCCTGAGTTGTGAGGCCAGGGAGGCAACTACTACACTGGTCCAAGCAAGAGATGAGGAGGACCTGCACCAAGGCAGTGGTGGTGTGGATGCAGAAGGGCAGGTGCAAGAGACGCCTGCAAGGTGGGATCAGCAGGACTGGCCTCAAGTTTTCATGCAGAGAATGTGGATAGCTGCAGGCTGACAGCCAACTGTATAATTCATGCTGAGAAGGAAAGAGCCAAAAAAAAATGATAGTGGGAGGATGGAGAAAGGTGGGAGGCATCTAGCTAAGAAGAAAAGGGCAAAGGAAACTGAGCAGAGAACAGGTTGGATTAGTGCCACATAACTTCAGGTTTGGAAGAGGTCTTCCCTCATAAGTGGTTTTCTAGCCTTTCTTTACATACTTTTGTTGATGGGGAGCTCATTACCTGTAGAGTCATCCCATTCCATTGATACCTTTTGTGAGTTCTTTGAACCACAATCTTTTCCTCTGGCTCCACAGAGCTTCCTTTGAATTTTTACTTTCAGTTGCTCAAAGACACTTTTTGGAAACCTATTTGATTTAGCAAGAAGCAGCTGGATGGCCTGGCAGGCCTCCCATCCTGCTGATGGAGAATCCTCCACTAGAGCAGGGCAGAGGCTGAGATAAATTCACAGTGCAGAAACACAAAGTAGGGGACACGTGTGGTTGCCCACTCTTGCCCCTGACCTTGGGTTTTAAGATACTTTAGCTGTCTGAGTCCCCTGCCCCATCCCACCCCATCAGAAAATCACCAATACCGTGCTGTTGCAGCCAGCAAAGCAGGCAGACAGGTAGGTGATGCCATCTGCTCCACACACTGGAGTGAAGGAATCCGTTTGGCATTCACAGTTTTTATTGCAGGACGAGTAGGGGTCCAGGGCTGAGCCAGGTGATGAGCTGGAAAAGACAGGAAACGTGGAACCCATCAGAGAAAGGTCAACTTCTGTTGGATCCCCCCAGTGACAGCACTCTGCCCTCTGTGGTCATGGTTGCCACTGTGGTCATGGTTCAGGGAAGGAGGGCCATCAGTGCTTGGACTGTGCATGGATATACAGAAGCTGCCTCTGCCCGGGTGCTCCCATTCTGCCTGTTTGACCTTGCAGGGTGGCAGATAAGCCCAGCCCTACTTCTCCTGACTTAACTTCAGGAGAAGGCCTGGTGGCCTGCTCAGAGGAGGAGACTGGTGTGGAGAGGAACGGGTACCCTGCAGGCCAACCATGCTGCAGCCCTGATGCTCCAAACTGGATTCCCAAGGCAGCTGCAGAGTCTCATGTAGAAAAGGGGACAGCGATTGGCACTGGATATGTAAGGACTCTCTGTAATTCCCTCTAAGGGCAAGTCTGATTGGACTTGAGTTCAAAGTCTTGGGATAATAACTAGGAAATAATTTGTCCTATAAGAGCTAACTTCCTTCCATTCTTCTCTCCTTTTTTCCCCTCCATCTCTCCCTCCCACACTTATCAATACCTACCATGGCTCAGACCCTGTAATTACTATGTGAGTCTAATGATAGCTTCTGATGGTTTAAGGAATTGTTGGGACTTCCCTGGTGATTCAGTGGTTAAGACTCCATGCTTCCATTGCAGGGGGCGTAGGTTTGATCCCTGGTCAGGGAACTAAGATCCCTCATGCCATGCACGTGGCCAAAAAAAAAAAAAAAAGGAATTGTTGAAGTCTCTTAGTTTAACCTGAATTTTAAAATAAAACTTTTATTTTTAATTTTCTATCTTCACGTCATTCCTAAAGTCAAATGCCAAAAATAGCCATTTGAGTCCTCTGGGGAATGAATGTCTGACTGTCTCCCCAGTGCTCCCTTGGCCGCCCTGGGAGAGAGCCTTTAAGTGGAAGTCAGCCCTCTCTGCCCAGAAGGTTCACATAGATTCTTCGACCCTGGGAGGAAGATGCAGAGGCATCATCGACTTCCCAGCTCATGGTCACTAGGGACAAAGCTGGCTCCATTAACCTGCCCTGGAGAAAGGGTCCTGGCATCCTGGGAAGGCAGGGGTGGCGAGACCTTTCTGGGACTTACGTGTTTCCATAGGGAACAGTAACCCCAGCCACAGGGCCCGTGTCACAGCCCAGGAAGAGGAAGGAGACGTAACAAGCGGTGGACACCAGGTTGACGAGCATGGCCATCCGAATGGCCCCGAGGGCAGACAGGCTGAGTTTCTTCACCAGGAGACCGCCCAGGAAGATGCCCAGACAGGCACATGGGATTGCAGTCATCCCTGGAGGAGAGCAGAGGGGAGGGGACCATTAGCCAGGGAAGAGGGGCCAATCAATGCAGACACTGGGTGCCAGGCCCGAGGCTGAGCCCTGCACGGACAGGATTCCCTGTGACACCACTGTGGTGCCACTTGCTCCACTGTGCCCCAAAGTGTCTGTTAATGGCCTCATTTCTACCCTCAAGGAGCTCACGAAAATTGGGGAAGACAGACACATAAAAACTCAATGATTAGGAGTCTAAGTCATACACCTTGCATGCTAAGTGGGGAACCCTCGTGGGAAACACACCCAGCTGGTGTGGGAACAACCGAGAGACAAGTCAGACCAGCTGGGAACACGCACGCGCATTTGAGGAAAGTATCAGGGAGCAGTGATGTGCCCTCTGTGCGTTTTCCAGGTGGTGCGGGAAAGGGGGTCAAATTGGGGATTTTCTCCCACTCTTCAGGCAAGGAAGGGTCTGGAGGCTGTTTAAACAAAGGTCCCAGAACTCACCAGCCTGTGGAGACAGTGTTTTAACCAGCCCTGTGACCTCTCAGGAAGCAGCATCAATCAAATCAATATGTTTCGTAACTCCTGGTGAGTAACTAGCATATATTTTTTTCCCTTTCTTATAAACAGAGCTATCTGCAAGGCAGCAGGACCATAAGCCTGTTATTTCTGATTCTCAGAGACTCAGGGCATCTTAGGAGGACCAAAGGATCCTAGGGTTCCAATCTCCTGTTTGGTTTTGTTCTGTTCTGATTCACTTCATCTAAACTCAGCTTTAAATTACTGTGTGTCATTTATCTACTGTGTAGATTGTGCATGGCTAATTTTCCAGTTTAGGCTGCCTCTTCCTTGCCAATCAACAGACCTCTAGGTCAACTGACTACATCAATCAGCTGGGATGTGCTAAAGGAATGCAAATTAATTTTAATATTCGGGTGAGAAAAACAATCAGGGAGGCTGAGCTCTGCAAAGGAAATAGCACAAGTCACACTTTTTGGAAAACATAGTATCTCTGTATTCTTTGATGCTCTTGGATGATCTGTGCTTGGTTCTCTCTCATCCTGGTATAGCTGATCCTCAGGACCTCGCCCCTGTTTGCCTGTCTATACCCCATGCCGTACCGCTCCCCCAACTATGCCCAATCCTCCTCCTATCTCTCCCTGGAACAGGCCAAATCCATTCAAGCCCCCAGTCTCTGCACTTGCTGTTTCCTGTTCTAGGACATTCTTACCCTCTATCTTTACTTGGCTGGGGCCTATGCTCATCATGGAGGCCTTCCCAGACCACCCCATCTAGAGTGGTCCTGCAGCCCATTTGGGATTTCCTCCTGCTTCTTGCCCTGTTTTATTGTTTGCATGGCTCTCCCCAGTATCTGAAGCTGCCTCAGGTATTTCTGGTTTTCTTGTTTCTTGTTCTCTCTCCCCCTCCTAAAATGCAGCTTCCCTGAGGAAAGAACCGTTCCATCCTGTTCGGTCCCGGCTCCCTGTACCTAGCACGGTGCCCAGCACAGAGTGGGCGCTTGGGGATTATTTTCAAGATGAACGGAACAGCGAGCAGATGGGATTTGTGTGAGTGAATACTGATGACCAGAACCCACGCCCAGAGAGCAGGTTGCATTTTGTTCCATTTTCCATCAGAGGCAGCAGGGAGCGGCCCCTGGTGATGATGGTAACTATGGCAATAACAGGCTTTCGGCACCTTTTCTCCAAGCCATCATCAGCCTTCCCTCTCCCTCCCTGATGTGTGTGCAGCCTTAGCATGCGGCAGTTATCAGAACTTCCCCCAAACTCCATCCTCATTAGCTTAACCTATGCAGATTGAGTCCTTTTTATCTTCACGCATAAATCAATGCCATCAGCCCTTAATCATCTGTGTTGCTCTTTTCTGAACTCTGCCCCATCTGCTGATGACTTCGTGGGTGGTCCAGAGACAGCTGATGGCCTAGGATGACTGCAGGGGTCCATCCCCTAGGTCTGCAGGGGCTACTGATGAAGCTTTTTTTTTTTTTTGCAGTTTGCGGGCCTCTCACTGTTGTGGCCTCTCCCACTGCAGAGCACAGGCTCCGGACGCGCAGGCTTAGCGGCCATGGCTCACGGGCCCAGTTGCTCCGCAGCATGTGGGATCCTCCCGGACTGGGGCACGAACCCGTGTCCCCTGCATCGGCAGGCGGACTCTCAACCACCGCGCCACCAGGGAAGCCCTGATGAAGCATTTTTGGACACGAGCCTTACCTTACGCTTCTGCTGCCTCTCTCTGTCCCCTAAAGGCCCCCTGCCAGCCCCTCCTGCAGCCAGCCTTCCAGAGTCCATGCTAACAGACTGATGCTATGGGCAGGGCACAAGGAGAGGGCACGTGTCCTGCCTGCCTGGGCTGCCAGCCGGATGGACGGACCGACAGATGGGCCACCAGGCTGCCTCTCCACATGGCAGGAGAGGGTCTCCCTGTGCAAGTGCTCTAACAGACAGAGTCCCTGGGACAGAAACAGGTGCAGGAAGGCGAGATTGTTTTTGACCTTCTGCCCTGAAGACTACTGATTTATTTGTTGATAGAGAACTTTGGAAATCTGTCCTGAAATAGAACAGAGCCCCAACTTTGAAACAAATGTAATCAAAATGTAAGGAGCTGCTGCAAAGAAATCAGGAAGTGAGAGATAAACCCTCTGGGTGCTGGAGGGCAAAACCTGAGAGATTGTAGGTATAATGAAGAAGTTATAACTTTAATTATAGAGAGACACATTTTACCCTATCTCTGTCAGACAGGTACTAAAGGGCTGACTGCATCTTGCAAATACCTCTTGGAAGAAATACTTATAAAATAATGGACGGTAGAGCGTTATTAGTAAAAAAGAAAAACACAAGGCTTGTGCTGCCCTAGCAGCTCCCAGGGAGAGGTGCTGGGATCTGGCCACATCATTGCTGGTAGGGTTTTAATTTTTTTTAACTTGATACCTTATGTCCTGTGAAGTGCATAAGCTTAAGGGAACACTGATGAATTTTTGCCCCTTTATACACCCCTGTATTAAAACATTTCCAGCAGCCCCAGGGGCTCCCTGGTGCCCCCATTCCCTCCACCCTCAAGGGTAACTATCATTCTGGCCTCTATCACTTTAATTAACTTTTCTTCTTTTTAACTCATAAATATGTACTCTTTTGTGTCTGACGTCTTTCAAATGTCAGATCCATCCACATTGAGGCATGTATACAAGCTCTTTCTTTCTCATGCTGTATGACAGTCCACTGTATGAATATTCTATAATTTATTTACCCATTCTAGTATCGATAGATATTTGGGTTGTTTCCAGTTTGGGGCTATTATGTATAAAGCTGTTTTGGATACTGTTACCTACGCATATATAAATGAGTGGACTTAAACACTCATTTCTGTTGGATCTATGCCCAGAAGTGGAATGGTTGGATCCCAGCGTAAGCATATGCTTTTAGCTTTCATGGGTACTGCCAAACAGTTTTCCAAAGCGCTTGTACCATTGTGCACTCCCACCAGCAGTGTATGAGAGTTCCAGGGGCTCCACATCCTCACCAACACTTGGTACCATCAGTCTGGCAGACATGGACTAGTATTTCATCGTGGTGTTCATATGTGTTTTCCTGATGACTCATGATGGGTCAGCACCTTTACATGGGTTTATTGGCCATTTTGTGAAGGAAATGCTAAGGAGAAGATCAGAAAATATCACCTCGCCCATTTCTCTCAGGACATGATCTACTTCTACTTAACAGAGAAGATAATTCCACAGGGTTGGAGCCCTCTCGACTGCCAGGCTGGACTTGTCACATTCTCAGGGGCCATCCTTGTGTCTCTCTCCTTCTCTGCACTTTCAGAACAGATGAGCTCTTCTGTCAAAGGCTGTCCACCATACTCCCTCTCTTGTCTGCACATCGCCTCTGCTGGTTCTTTCCCCTCTGCTTAGACACCTGCTCAAGTCCTTTCTGTCACAATAGCAACTGTCTCTTAGCAACAGCACCATCACTACTCCAATCCCTTGACTGCAACACACACTGCCTGCCGTGTCTTCTCTCCGTCCCTCCACCGCTAAGCTCGGGAAAGTGTCCTGCAGTCACTGGTTATTCCTTCCCTCTTGTGGGCTGCTCCCCTGCTGCCGTTTCATGGACACAGCCCTGACACAGGCTGAAAGACGTCCTGGTTGTTGAAGGGACCAGAGGCATGTGAGGCCGCCTCATACGTGGGCACTCATGCTGCTGACAGCTTCCTTCTTGGTATCATCTCTTCCTTGACTCCCGTGATCCACAGATTTCTTTCAGGAGTTGCTTCTTGAACCTCTCTATGGCCTCCTGTATTTCCTATGGGCAGTGTTTCATCCCCTCTATTCTAATTCTACACATTTTCCTTCTGCAAATTCCACTCCTGTGTCCTCAACTACCATGCACAAACGGATGCAACCCACATCTTCTTCTTCAGCCCTCAACCATGCACAGGACATCATATAGATATACCATGGCCATCTCACACTCAGCAACTTCAACTCTGAACTCACAACCTTCCCTACAGATCTGATTCTTTTCTGCTATTTCCAGGTTTCACAAATGGTACCACTCCTTGTCTGGGCCAGAAACCTGGAAGTCATTCTTGACACTTCATTCTCCTTCCTCTGCCCTGAGACCACTTTCCCTACTGTGTATAAGGAATGCTCCTTCATGAGGACAAACTGGTTTTCTTTAGCATGTCAGCTCCAAAGGACTGGAAGCAGATTCCTGTAGTCTACTGCCGAGAAGACTGGTAAGATCACGCTTGAGCTTGGGGAGAAGGAGTGTCATGATCCATTAATTACATCTGCCATGGACACAGGAATAGAGGGGAGCATATGGCTTCCAACCTCTATATTTGCTGACCGTGGGTTTTATGCTGCCAAGAATATTCTTGCTTTTTTACGTTCTTGACCAAAGCCTACTAAACTTTCAAGATCCATCTTGATCCCCCTCTTCCTTCTTCACATCCTCCCCCCAGTTCTCCAGTTCACACCGATTTATAGACTTCCTGGCCTGTCACAATGCTTCCTATGCACACTTTATATTTTAGCTCTTTATTATCACGTCCTTTTAGCCATTGTCTCAGGCAAGTAAATCTTACTCCAAGAAAATACTTTGAAATTCTTCTGCACACTGACCACATATGTATATGCTTCTGCAGGGGCAGCACAGTCTGGGCTGTTTGGCGGGTCTCAGTCAATTCTTATAGCATTACAAGCAGTGACAGCCTCTCTCCACCCTCCTGGGAGGCTGAGAAACAGACTCACCGAGCAGCTGGTTGGCAGAAGAGGTGGTGAGGTTAAATTGCTGCTCCAGATACTTCCCCAAGAAGGCAGCGAAGCCAGCCACCACTGCAATCTCCATGCAGGCGGCCAGGATGATGCAGGTAAACACAGGGTTTGAGAGCAGGTGCTTTGTGACCTTCGGGATCACTGTAGGGAGAGAAGCAGAGGACCAAGGTCACACAACACTGCACTCCCAGGCCTTCTGCCCCCAAGGCCCCAATTTGACCCATCTCAGTAAACAGCATCAGGAGTCACCTGGTTGCTCAGGCCAAAGCCTATAACCTGTTAAGTCAGCCATAATTGTGAAAACTCTGGCTTCAAAATATATGCTGATATTTTGTCAACTCAACTGACAACTACTAAAGCAGGAGAAACTACACCATGCCTTTTTTTTTTTTTTTTTCTTTACAGCACACTAGAAACACTATTTTCTAAGCCATCACAAGTTATTTCCATCCAAAAAAAAAAAGACAGAGGAGTTTGGGGTTTGTTTCTCAAAAGGGAAAATATAACTTAATCATATTATAATTATAAATGTATTAATTATGTTATATTAATACATCTAAGTATATATTATCAATATACCTGTAATGAATATTTATAATGGTGTGTGTTAAGAAAATATATTTAATCTTTTTTTTCAGCAACTTTTTTTTTTATTTTTTATTTTATATTGGAATATAGTTGATCAACAATGTTGTGTTAGTTTCAGGTGTACAGCAAAGTGATTCAGGTATACATATACATGTATCTATTCTTTAAAAAAAATATATTTCATCTGAACAGTTTCAAGAAATGAAATTATAGTGCATGTATATGCATACACACATACCCACGCGCACACAATACATATATAATCCCACCTCCACCCACCCACCCCCCCTTCCTTCTCACAACCACCTTCGCCTGGCCAAGCTTCCATGAGCTTTCACTTGGGGAAGACTAGGGTCTTGGTTTTCACTCTTGATCCAATATAATCCTTCCCTATGCAGTAGTCAATGGGATCAGCTCAAATCAGTTTCCTACTCAAAACTCCACAATGGCCAAAATCCACACTTGGTACGATGGCCCACAGTCTGCCCCTTGGCTATCGGATCACACTTCTGATCACGCTCCATCCTCCCTCTGCTGCAGCCCCACCTGCACCTGGTCCTCCCCACCCAGCTCTTTGCACCAGGGCTCTTCCCTCCATTAAACGCTCTGAACCCAGATTTTTGCTCCACCTCTTCCTTATTCCTCAGGTGGTCTTTCCTCAACACCCAAGGCAACCTAGAAGCTGCTGCCCACCCAGCCCCGATGCTCAGGGCTCAGATGAGAGTTGATGGTGGGCAAAAGTGGTTTGTGGCTTGTGCACCGCTTTCATTACCAATGGAGCCAAAGCAGGTTTTGTTAAGGTGATGCATCTCAATCTTATTTTATTATACTCTGTTTTTCCTAAGTATGTGGTTTCATAAAGTGATTCAGGTATACATATACATGTATCTATTCTTTAAAAAAAATATATTTCATCTGAACAGTTTCAAGAAATGAAATTATAGTGCATGTATATGCATACACACATACCCACGCGCACACAATACATATATAATCCCACCTCCACCCACCCACCCCCCCTTCCTTCTCACAACCACCTTCGCCTGGCCAAGCTTCCATGAGCTTTCACTTGGGGAAGACTAGGGTCTTGGTTTTCACTCTTGATCCAATATAATCCTTCCCTATGCAGTAGTCAATGGGATCAGCTCAAATCAGTTTCCTACTCAAAACTCCACAATGGCCAAAATCCACACTTGGTACGATGGCCCACAGTCTGCCCCTTGGCTATCGGATCACACTTCTGATCACGCTCCATCCTCCCTCTGCTGCAGCCCCACCTGCACCTGGTCCTCCCCACCCAGCTCTTTGCACCAGGGCTCTTCCCTCCATTAAACGCTCTGAACCCAGATTTTTGCTCCACCTCTTCCTTATTCCTCAGGTGGTCTTTCCTCAACACCCAAGGCAACCTAGAAGCTGCTGCCCACCCAGCCCCGATGCTCAGGGCTCAGATGAGAGTTGATGGTGGGCAAAAGTGGTTTGTGGCTTGTGCACCGCTTTCATTACCAATGGAGCCAAAGCAGGTTTTGTTAAGGTGATGCATCTCAATCTTATTTTATTATACTCTGTTTTTCCTAAGTATGTGGTTTCATAAACCACTCAGATTTCCTTTTAATTTGGTGCTTTTACAAATGAGAGGTCTGGGTTTCTTAAAATCCTTTGAATGTAATCACATTATTTGGCTCTTGCCAGCCATTAGAATCCTTTGTACATGGTCTTTGACCAGATCTCCTCAGCATGGAGTGATGACATATCCTGGCAGTATGCAAGGGGTCCGGGGGTATCAGGACAACCCCATCATTTCGATACTTATGCCATTATTTTGATGTGCACTTAGTAAAAAAAAAAAAGTTAACTAAAATAAAACTGATACATCAAATGCATGGTTTCATGGCTACCATAGCTTAAGATGATGCTAGGTTAAAACATGTAGATTTAAAGTTATTTAAAGAGAAAGTTATGTAAATAATGGTACAGGTGGTAAGGAAATAGGCAAAAATGTGTAAAAGTGGTGTACCAGTGACAAGTTAGGGGACCTCTGTTCTGCTGTACTCATAATAATGTGGAACATTTGGCATGTGGTGTACTTGTTTCCACCTGTGTAAACAGAAAAAGATAAAACAGAGTCCCAGATGAAGCAAGTACTATTCCAAGTCTAGGAAAAACCAATCAGTGCCCACGGTCATACAAAATAAACAGGTGAGCAATGTCTAACACTGCATTCCAAGGTGATGAATTAGCCAGCTGTCCTAAAGAAGAGAGCTAATTACACAGGCTCAATCTCATTTCCTAGGAGATGAAACCTCTAAATGGCCCAACTAATTAGAATAAAATAATAATAGGAGATACATAAGTTTTTAATAATGTTAACAGACAAGCTCAATAAATCAAAATAACAGAACAATGGGTCAGGAACTGGCAGATACACACAACATAAAATTCATCATTTCTGGGAAAGATACCAAGTTTCAAAAATGAAAATCTCTATATAAGATAGGGACTTAAGTAAGGATCTTTTGATGTACTAAAAGGAACTTAGTTATGGGAATGGACTGAGCCAGATGACTGGAGGCTCAGAATCACTGTGGGCTGAGCAATCTGATTCTGTATCCCAACCGAGAAACAACCAGACAATAACCAGAGCTGGTGGCCTCAGCTGTTCCACGGTGGTTTCTCGTTAAACTACTAAAATCTTAGGAAGGTAACTCTTGGATTAAATAAATGCATGTGCACACATGCACAAAATAAAACAAAAACTTTAAAAATGGTAGGAATAAGAATAAAGATGGAGAGAAAACAACTTTAAATCCATGGTACTTATATATTTATACCTGCTTTATTGCAAGGGACGGGCCTTTATGCGTGTGTTCTGTTTATTTTCCACAGGGTTTTGAGCATTTATAATAATCTGATTTTTTTAGAAATGTCATCTCAAATATTTGTCTAGAAGAGGTTACACTTAAAATCTATGTTTAGGGGCTTCCCTGGTGGCGCAGGGGTTAAGAATCCGCCTGTCAATGCAGGGGACATGGGTTCGAGCCCTGGTCCGGGAAGATCCCACATGCTGCAGAGCAACTAAGCCCGTGTGCCACAACTACTGAAGCCCGCGCGCCTAGAGCCCGTGCTCCGCAACAAGAGAAGCCACTGTGATGAGAAGCCTGCACACCACAACAAGGAGGAGCCCTCGCTTGCCACAGCTAGAGAAAGCCCGCGCACAGGAACGAAGACCCAATGCAGCCAAAAATAAAATAAATAAAATAAGTAATAAATTTAAAAATAAATAAATAAATAAAATCTATGTTTAAATGTTGGAAAATTTTCCTTTGTTAAATTCACATTATTAAGTATTGTAAAAATATTTAGAGGAATGTTGACTGTGTAATGTTCAAAAATGTGTACTGTTTGACAATATAGAAGACGAATACATTGGGCATAAACAGAAGGTAATGAAGTAAGTATTTGTCTTCATAAACAAAAACCCCTTGGATGTTAAGACTCCATCGTCATAAATCACTGCTAATGAGTGAAGGCTGATTTGCTATAGTGTTTGCCACATTGTGATGGTGTAATGTACCTGTGACAAGGGACTGGTTGATTATGTCACAAAACACCAAGCTTCACAGAGAGTGGTATGGATTACATGGGCGACCACAGCACTTCCTTGTAATAAATGAATTTGAAAGCCCCCAGCTATTCATGTTTTGGCGGGTAATAACACTGTTGCTCCATCATTGTAGTCTTTTGGCGTTAAGATATCTAAACTTTGGAAACACTGTTGACAAACAGTCAGCACATTGGGGACATTCTAGGAAAACCATCCTGTACCATACTTTTATTGTAGGCTTCGTTTTCTTTGTTATGGTACAGACTCTTTAGATCTGGGGACTTCAGTAGGAGAAAGCACCACAGCCACACTTGTTTGCAAATAAAACTGCTGCTGAGCTGGCACCACCAGCATCCTCCAATTAGGAACTATGTTCTCTGGCTCAGAAATGATGCCAATGAGGAGTTGAGTTTGATCACATTAACTATTTGGGCCTCGGTACCTCCTTGTCCTTGATCATGGCCATCGTGGTTTATTTGGGGATGATGACAGCACTTCTCAACAAAGGCAGCTCCAGCTAATGGAACATTTTCATACTTCAGCAAGCATTTTACTTATTCCAGAGATAATTCCATTTCAGTTGGAAGGATTCCTTGTCAAGATAGGAGCCTGCCTGCTTTTGTTTTAATATCTAATGACTAAGTTTGCCTTGGATTAGATGTGAAAATCATTAAGTTTGAGAATTATGTGACTGAAGGCCCAGGGAAGACTCAGTGGGCCTCATCTGCATGAAGAGCATTCTTTTTTCCGCCTATACCCAGCCGATTTACCTCCAGAAATGACAGCTTCCTCTCGTGTTCAGCTATTTTTCTCCCAGTTTCTTCCTCCCATCCTGGGTTTTATTGCAATGACTTGTAGTACTGTCAAAGAAGATTCCTTTTCAAAGGTTCATTCTACCCTCCAAAGCCCCAATTTGAAAAGGGGTATTAATTACCTTGATCCTAGGGCTATCCCAGTGTTCCAAGCTTTTTCGTGCAAATGGATTGTTAAGCGCATAAAATGCTAACTTTCCAAGGTGGCAGTAGCTAATGAGGTGGCCCAGACAAATAGAAATTGGTGAACCAAGGCCACACCAGGCTACCAAACACCTACAGTCTCCCAGAGCTATTTGCCTCTCACCTTCTGATTTAGCCTCAGAAGTTGGGAGCTGGGGTAGGAGGCAGGCGGGCTTGTATCATGCAGCCTCACAGCTAGGGAAACCTTTTCACCTCTCATCAGGAGCATGGTGCTGGCTACTAGCGGAATGGTACAAAGTTGGGAAGAGTGACAGGGGCGTGATCTCCAGGGAAAACAAGTTTGCTACTGCTAGTCTTTGAAAGGCAGTCCCGTAGGATGGAGTTTCTTGGAAAATTGTGGGTTCTCCAAGAGGGAGAAAGGCAGGTGTAGAGAAGTCGTGAGGATTAACCCTTACAGAGCATTTCCTGAGTGCCAAGTACCATTCTAACTGCTTACACATCCACTAGCATGATCCTCACAACAAACTGTGTTCCTGGGATGATTAAAGTCCTCCATTTACAGATGAGAAGACTGAGGCAGACAGTGGCCCCATGGTTAAGGAAGCAAAGCAGAAACTCACACCCTGGCACCTGCTGCCACACAGTGTGCTTATAACCATTGTGCTGTTCTGGTCTGGGTTCTGAGGGGTGCTGATGTTGGCTTGAGGACTAAGCATGCAGGCTGCCCCTGGTAATCAAGCTGCGGCTTAATTCTTAGAATGAAGAATAATAAAACATTCCCACTGGGGTTAGGGAAAATGAACAGATCTGACATGACTAAGGGCTTAGGCCATGTCGTTTGAAGGCAGAGAAGTAGGAAAGGAAGGGAGGAGGACAGAGGAATGAAAGAAAGGATTGGAGAGCTTACAGAAGAGCCCTGTGCTCTGTAGAAAAGGTTTCACTGAATAAGGTTGTATAAAATAATGGCTAAGAACCTGGTCTAAGGAGCCAGGTCATTGGGATTTGAATTCTGGCTTCAAGACTGACCAGAGCACATGACTCCATCCCATGAATTCCCACAAATATGAAATGAGACCCACTGCATGTAAAGCATGTGGCCCAGGGCTTCTGGTCTAGAATACAGGTAAGAGTCTGATGGGATTAACGGCAAAGATTTACTGTATAGCACAGGGAACTGTATTCAATATACTTTAATAAGCTATAATGCAAAAGGATAGAAAAAAAGAATATATATACACACACACATACATATATGCATAACAATCACTTTTCTGTACATCTGAAACTAACACAATATTGTAAGTCAACTATACTTCAGTAAAAAAAGAGTCCGATAAGATTAATAGTAATCAATATAATAGAAGTAATCCTTGGCTATGTTAGGGAGAGAGCCCTTGGGCTGGGAGGAGGACATCAGGCTTCCTACAGGAATGCCTATGTGATCAGATGTGAGGAGTAGAGTGGAGAAGAGACTGGAGCAGGTGAACTGAGCTCCTGGGAGCCAAGGGCTTTCCAAGAAGATCCCCCTTCTGCAGGGGGATCAGGTTCAGCAGGTCAGGGGGTCAGGAGGCACAAGTCCTTGTCCACTGCCCTTCCTGGGAATTGGAGGTACTCTGGGAAGTGCTCACTGTGGGGCTCAGTTATACTCCCCTCGACCCTCAGATCTCTCTGCCTTCAGTCTCTCTACTGAAGTTGGTCTTGACCTTCTTTCTCTTTAATAACACTGCTGTCAATATAGCATGTTAACATCTCCCAAGATGGGAGATGGAGCCGGTCTATGCAACTGCTCAGGAATCATGACCATGACCGCCAAAGCCTGCCTCACAAACAGTGCTGGATGGGCAACGTGGCAAGGTTTCTCATTTTTAACTCTCACAACTATTACAATAGGGGGTGGTCCTACCATCCTCATTTTACACCCAAGGAAACCAAGGCTCCCTTGCGAGGCTGAAACCCAACAGTCCGCATCCCAGAATGCAAAACAGAGAAGCGAAGGAGGGTGGATTTGAACTCAGTTCTGCCTGCACTCCGGGACTCATCTCTAAATCTTCAGGTTTCTGGGTGGGGCCTCGAACCAACAGAAAAGTACTTTCCTGAAAGGTGAGCCACCATGAAGTGCTTCCCAACATAGGAGACCCATGACCAGAAGAGAACAGAGGTGGGGCGATCTGGGTGAGATAAAAATAACAGTATTCAAGTCAGGACCAAAAAAAAAAAAAAAAAATGAAAGAGGAAGGAAGAAATAATGGAGTGGAAAAACACACCATTATGGAGGCACAAGAGTGAAGCCAAGGTAGAGTGAATCCTGGGAAAAACGAAGTTTCATGGGGTAGTGTGAATGTTCAGCAGTCACCAAGTTGGTTCCCACATGCCCAGGGCAGGCTGTCATCCCGGCACCACCGACCCCACTGGATGCCCTTGTCTGGGTCCTCCCATCTGTCTCATAGGAGGAGCCAGGTGCTCTCAGGTAGAGCAGAGATGGAGCAGCTCCATCCCCAGACATGGGCATCGTGCCTGGTAAGAGCAGATGCTTAATACATGCAAGGTAGATTAAAGAATCCAATAAAGAAACAAATGACTTGCATAGCCTTGAAAGGTAACCGTCATAGTCTCTTAAAGAACATTAGCTGTAGAAACAGAGACCAATTTATGATCACACCATTTGTGATGCTCTGCAGGTTCATGGGCTGTGAGGAAAGTGGGAATAATTAGCTAATACGGTCATTTCCATCACTGATTCTGGAGGTACCCAAACCTTCCCTTGAGTAGGTAGGGGTGGGGGAAATCCCAGCGGGAGGGGAGGCCTGTGGTGCCTCCCGGAAGCGAGCGCCTACCATGAAGTTGGCCCCAGACCAGCAGCCTTGGGCCCCCTGTGGCCTCAACACTACAGAGGAGCCCATCCCCCAATCTCTGCCCGGGGCATCCAGGGGAGCTTCTAGCACGCCTCTCATGGCTAACTTTGAAAGTAGCAACTACCAGGCTTCTGTCTGCCCATCTTCAGTAAGGTAATAGGCAGACAGTAACACCTCCCTTGTATGGAGAAGGTCGTGGTTGGAAAGAACAAACAAGAAGTCATCAGCATAGGAAATGAGCATCTACAGCGAAACCCAAGTGCCGGATGGGTGTGGATCGGTTAGGAGAACACAGAGCCCATCAATTCCACTGATTCTTTAAAAGTCACCAGCTCCTTACAGCCACACCAAGGAGGAGCAGTGTGGTTGCCCACTAGCCAGTTTAAAGCAAGAACTAAGGGTCCACAGAGGCATGCCTAGCATCTGCAAGCTGCTGCTCTAAACTGAGGTCGTCCCAGTCATTTCCTGGCATCAGCAGTGTGAAGTCAGAAACATGATCCCCGGGCTTCCCTGGTGGCGCAGTGGTTGAGAATCCACCTGCCGATGCAGGGAACATGGGTTCGTGCCCCGGTCCGGGAAGATCCCACATGCCACGGAGCGGCTGGGCCCGTGAGCCATGGCCGCTGGGCCTGCGCGTCCGAAGCCTGTGCTCCGCAACGGGAGAGACCACGACAGTGAGAGGCCCGCGTACCGCAAAAAAAAAAAAAAAAAAAAAGAATCATGATCCCCACACGATTTCAGAGGTAGAGAAAGGAGCTTGGGAAGCAGCAGGCTCTTATTCAGACCCCAATATTGCATCTTTCCATGTTGGCCGCAGACAGAAAATGACTAAGGAAATCAAGAGTCTTTTGTAAGCAAACGGCCACTTTTATAACTTCACGCCAGCCCCTAGAACCTTCTCTGGGAGCAGGGCGCCCCACCTCAGTGGTGGTCGGGCTCACTGCATCTGACATTCACAAAAATGCTAACGATGGGAGAATTCATTCCTGGGAAGTCTGGAAAGAGAAACAGCAGTGTCCAGAAAAGAAACGGTGAAGCCAAGCACCCAAGCTGACGTACGTGCCCATCTCTAAACCTAGGCTTCCTAATGCTACTTCTGGAAGTGCTGGGTTTACAGCAGGTCTTCTCAGAGCCTTCGATATGCTAATGTCAACCTCCAAGAGTCATGTCACAGACTGTCCCAACCTTATTTCATCAGTGGGTCACCTCCTCCATTTTATCTTATATGCAACTGCCAGAGAAATTAGCTCCTGGTGGAGACCCCTCAAGGGACCCCCACCAGCTCTGACATTTGTTTTCTACTGGGAGCTCACTTAGAATCTTCTGGGGAGATTTAAAGACATCCAGATGCCTGGGTCACCTCTCCCCCATCCCCCTTCCCCACCACAGACTCAGAGAATCATAATTTGTAGGGATGCGGCCCGTGAATATGTGTGTTTCAAGAAAGCCCACGTGCAATGCTGACTCAAATCCCTAGTTGGGAAACAATGGCTCATAAAATAAAGTCCAGTCTCATTAGAAGGGCAATGAGAAGGCCCTCAATAATTCAGTCATAATTTTACCAAAGACTTACTGGGCAGCTATGGATACCAGGAACTCTGCTGGATGTGGAAGCTGAGACCAGCCTGCCTTCTATCATGACCTTCCCTAAATCCTCTTCCCAAAACCAGATGTCTCTCTTCCACGCACATCTCAGGCACCCCAGCCCGGAAGCCTTTGCCCTCCCCTCCATCCACGGGGATCCTGCTCGTCCTTCAAGATCAGGCTGAAATGCTGCATCCTTCACGCACCTGTCTTCAAATCCTCCCTCTGTGGTCCTCACTATATCCCTTTGAACCTCCCACAATCCTCGCCACCTTCTATCCTGTATCATAGCAACACTTCATAAGTGCGGGAAGAGTTAGCGTGAATAAAAGAGTCCTGGGATCCCATAAGTCTGAGAAATATAGATTAAAGCCAGCTCTCCTTAGAGCTGGCCTTCTCAGAGCCTTTAACACAAACATATTCTATGACTCTCCAAGAGCATCAGAGTATACATATGGTTTCCCAACTTACTTGGCCATGTAACCACTACTCCTTGTTATTGTTGTTGATTTGTTTTTCTCTGAGCATCTCAGAGGACTCACGTTCCAAGGAACTCCCATTGGGAAATGCTGTCTTCTAGTTACTTCTCTCCTTCCTCCCTTCCTCCCTCCCTTCCTTTCTCCCTCCCTCCCTTCCTTCCAAAACCACGAGGAGCATCCACAGCATGCCAGGCATCGAGCTAGGTGTCCTCACATACGTTCATCTCAGGCGCTTTGCTGAAATAACTTGAGATGGGGAGTCGTGACTGATTCACGGATATAACCCCCAGCGCATCCTCCATCGACACCGATACGAACGCGATGAAACCACTGACCAGTCTGGATCCTGGGGACCTGTAAAAATGACACCTGTCACACGGTAGCCTCTGAACCACAGCTTGGCACAGAATTCCAAGCGGTTGGGAAGGCAGATGGTTTCCTTGGCCACGGAATCAAGAGAGAAGACTTTAACAGGAAACCCACACGAGGGGAAAGCACAGTTCTGAAGATGAATCGCACGATAAAAAACACTCAGCCGTTTAGCCTGAAGAACAAGGACTCTCAGATCACTAGGCTCCTCACAATAACACTAGGCTGAAAGGCAACAGGCCCTTAATTAAGAAAGATGTAGCAGAAACCGACTGCTGGCTGGCAGACGATGGCGGTGGCCTGGCAGAGATGCGGAAGCCGGAGGCATGAGCTGGGTCCCACGGCCAGGCCAACGCACGTGGGGGTCCCCGCGGGAACAGTGGGTGGCACAGAGGTGGGGGGCGAGTATGCACCCTGCCCAAGCAGCAAGACACCCACTAGGAAGATGGGCAAGTAAAGACACGCGCCCAAAGGCACAGTACAGGTCAGCCTGAGCCACTGGGCTGGCAGACCCTCTGATCTGGTGGCTGGGGCACCAGGAGATCCTCCTCCCCACACAGGTAAGTCACCTGGGAGCCAGCCGTGACACTCAGCACAGGTGGAGCTCCTGCTAAGCCAGTGTCTGCGCGGGTGGGTCAAACACAGGCCGGAACTCTGGGAGGGGCTGTGTGTGAGGACGGCTTTAGGGATAGCAGCAAACCGTGCTGGGCTGGGCAGTGCCTGTCCAACGATCCATGCATCCCCCCCATTTATCAGATGTGTACTGAGCATCGGCCATGTACGAGGGCATGGCAAAGACGGATGTGGTCCCTGACCTCATGGAGCTTATGGAGGAAGTGATCACTCCTACAAAGGTCACATTCTGACCATGACACAGAGAGCAACATGCCGTGGAGGGGGTGCCATCAGGAGGTCAGGAAAATGTCCTTGGGGAAATGATGTGTGAGCTGATGTCTGAAGATGGGATCAGAATTCCAGGGGTGAGAACAGCAAATGCAAAGTCCATTGAGCCTGGGGAATACGGAGGACTAAAAAGAGGCCAGCAAGGTGAGACTGGTATGGTGGGAACAGGGTGGCAGGTGTGAGAAGAGGCTGGAGGGGCAGAATCTGACTGGGCTGCTGGCGGCCACGTGAAGGGCTCGGCCTCTATCTGTCAGGATCAGACGCATTCTGAACACATCCTAGTGTGGATGACAGCCTGGAGGGGTAGGGCAGACTGGAGTCCAGGACAGACCATGAGCGGGGGGCAGAGATATTAGGTGCTAAAGTCAGCAGAACCCTGTGATGGATGACATCAGGGGTGTGGGTGGGGAGAGGAGTGGGGAAGGTACCAACCCAGGCAGATTTCATCTCCCCTAGAAATGAAGGTCCTCTAGAGTCGGGCTCTGCATTTCCTCTTTTGAAGAGGGAGGAAGTGGACATTAAGAGTGGAAGTTTCTCCAACACAGTAAAGGCTTTTGTTCCATCCACCCCAGACCAATCCCTTTTTCCTTCTCGGTTGGTTCATTAATAGTTGAGTGGATCTTTGTGGTAAATAGAGGAACAGAGGAAAGAGTTCGGGTTTGGGAGTCTCAGACCCAAGTCTGGTCCCAGCTGCGAGAACCTGGCTGCACAGTTTAACCCCCCAGAGCTCCGTGTCCCCATGGGTAGCATGGAGATTGGTAACAACACGCACGTTATCAGCCATACTATGGGGGCCAAGCGGGAGGTCTGTGCAAGTGCTCTAGAAGTCATCAGCTGTACTCCACGTTTTGGGCGCGGTTTTTAAGATTCTGAGCCTGAAGGCCCACCCCGACCTTGCCAGCTCAGCCATCACCCGCTGTCACCTGGTGCAACTCTCTTTTCTGGGACAGGAAGAGGCCACTTGGCAGTCAGCATAAAGGGCGCAGAGACAAGAGCACTCAGCTTTTGACTGCTCTGCTCACTCAGTGATCAAAGGTGGGCTCTCCCTTCAGATTTTAAGCTGCTGGCACAGTGACACTCATCCCCACTGGGAAGTCCATCAGAGGGTCAGGACACACCAAAGCTTGCAGGAAGTTGTCCTTCCCTCCCTTTTTAGCTGGACCCTTGTCTAGAAGACTCATTGTTTTAGGACACGTCTGCAGCCACAGTCACAGTTTTAGGACACGCTGTTGAAAAGTCACTTAGCACCTGCTGATGCCACTTTTTCTTTAAGAGAGTTTGTTTATTGCCCGAAGATGCAGCACAATGTCGTGGTTAAGAAGACAGATACTGAGGCCCTCCACGGTTCAAATGCCTTTCCTTTCCGTCTGTAAGCCTCAAATTCCTGGTCTGTAAAATGGTACCAATGTCTCATGGGGTTGGGGGGGATTAAATATGATAGTGTATGAAAAACAAATGTTAGCTGCTATTATGTGTGTATGTGCGTGTGTGTGCGCACAGGCAAGAAAGTGTTCATTTGTTTACTCATTCATTCATTCAATCCATATCACCTACGTACCAGGCCCTAAGCTAGGCAGTAGGAACAAAAAAGATGAATGAGAGCTTCGTGTCCTTGGAGAAGCCACAAGCTTTGGGAAGATGCAGGCAAACAGATGGGTCACTGTGTAGTGGGGTTACCCCAAGTGCTTTGCGGAGGCTTTGAGGGCAACAGAGGAATGCAGCTAATCTAGTACTGAGCAGACAGGGGCATGAACGCAGAGGGGCTACAGGGAGGGCTTCTTGGGAAGGTAGGGACCGAGTCCCGCCCAGAAGTGGATCAAGGGAGGTAGGGCGTCCCAGGCAGAAACAGCAGCAAAGAGAAGAGTGCATGAGGTGTTTTGAAAACTGTACAGAACGTGATGGGGAAGTTGGACACACCCATGGCTGCAGAAACCTGTGGCTGCAGAAAGGGCCTGGGTCCTAACCATCAAGGCCCCTCCAGGGCAAGTGAAGCTGGAGTCAATTTCCAAATGCAACACACAACTGTGGATGTGAGAAGAAACACACTAGCTAATGATAATACTGTCCATTTGTCTGTAACAGTCCCCTGAATTCTTTCCTCCCACCAGATCTAGACTTTTATAAACCATTCTGCAAACTCTGAGCATCCAGATTCAAGGAGACCACGCTACGTACGTGCAGTCCCGGCCCCCAGGGGCTCACGGTGCAGGAAAGGGGAGGAGTGGATACAGCAGTCAACCCAAGAGGAGGGAGGTGGTGGTGGTGGGGGTGTCCTGAAAGATGAATCAGCAAAATGCTCTGAAGGAGAAGAAGGAGGAGGAGGGGCTTTAGAGTCAGGGAAGAAAGGAAAAGTTCTTTGGTGGAACAGCTGAGATGCAAAAATGTGTCTTGGATTTGCAGGCTCCCACCTGGGGGAGATGCTGGAGTTTCACAAGCCCAAGCATTTGTTCGCCTGCTGCCTGCTTTGTGAAATGGATATGTGACAGTCTCCACAAGACAGGGACGTCTGGGCTGTGCAACAAGTAACAGCTTCTCTACACGGTTCTGGAACAAGATTCTGAGCTTTCCATCTCTCACCTTCTTATAACAATTGAAAAACCCAACTGGTAGCTGACTTTGTTGGAAATAGACCTTCAAAGCCTGCTCTGGGGGGAGAGGGCTCTGGAAAGTGATCACAGGCCTGAAGTCCTCTGTCACCGAACAGGAGCTCTGTGTCCTCACCTATAAATGGTAATAAGTCCTAATATTGACCTTATGCAGCTGCTGTAAAGTTACACCAGACACCACATAGTAAAAACCAAGAGGAGTTGAATGACACGATCAAGGTTGTATGACTAGGAAGTGGCTCAGCTGGATTTGAACCCAGGTGAGCAGCCCCACGGCTCTCCCAGGAGCAGAAGAGGCTGTGTGTCTTGGTCCCAGAGGGAAGGAAGGTGGAGCGGCTGCTCTCGCGCCAACAGCAGTTCTTCTCAGGGGCCTTTGCTATCTGTAGAGCTTGGCAGGGCACACAGATTGATGGCTAGAAAAGAAACCCGTTTGCAAGCTCAAATGAAACGCATGAGAAATTGCAACATATAGATCTGTAGAGCAATGTTAATCCCTCTGATATGTGTAACGATGCTTAGCTTATCTGTACCCGTAAATGTGTTGCAGGCTGTATGCAAACCAGCGGGGCTTCCGAGGCTGCAAATCAGATGAAGAGTTTGGGAGCGCCTGGCAGCATCGCATGCTGCTTTTGGTGGAAATGTCCACGTGGCAGAAACATTTTGTCTCACGTGGAAAAAATGAAGGATATAAACCACCGTGGCTCCCTCTCCATGTGTTGGCATGTGTAAAATTTATTAGCATAATAGCTCGCTCCACTGTACCCTGGCTCCTGGGGATTCTTCTAGACACGCTGCCTTCCTTTCCTGCTGGACATCCTTTAGGTCCATTAATGGACCTGATGCCTCTGGGAATTGCTAATTCTAAATTAAAAATAATTAACTATCCAAGTGGAGCCCACGTATACACAGGCCATAACTTGTGATGGCTCTGATCTAGTGAGCCTCAGACCCATCTACCCAACTGTGTACTTGTCAGCTCAGACACAGCAAGTTCAGCACTCACCTTGTCATTGGTTCGACTTTGCCCACTGCGTGCCTCCCCTGCTACTATACTTGCTCCAGAATCTAAGCTGCCTTGGTGACCTCTGCGTCCCCAGAGCCTGGCGGGATCTCAGTAAATGCTGACTGAATTAACAAATGGGTTAACCAGTAATTGAATCAGAGCCCGAGAATTCTGAAACCATGGCATCCCTCAAGACTCAGCTCAGCTCTGCACTGGACCCAAGAGGTGGGCTTTCGCTGCCTGTTGACTGTATTTCCATAAGCTATGGCGCTGCCTGGTACTGTAGTTCTCATCACATTAGGCCGCCTTTCTGACTTGCTGGCCTGTCGCTACATTGGACAGTGAGTTCTCTGATGGCACAATTGTATCATTTTCACCTGTGTATCCCCAGAGATGAAAGATGAGCGATTACAGGTATAGCCCTTACCATCAGAGGCCTAGGAAAGCAGGGCCATCATCCTGGGAAGAGGAAATACCTGGAAAGGCTGCCACCACCCAGGTCCAAGGTGCCCTCTGCAAGGCCCGCTCTCAAGCCAGCCCCATCTATTGCCGTGGATCTGGTCCCTGGGACACTGTGTGGCCAGCTGTACTATCGGAGGGTCAGCAGGCATCACCCTCCAGCCACCTGGGGGCTCCTGAAGGGGGCCCGTTTGGGGAGCCTATTTTAGGAAGCACATACTCCTGAGGGTCCAAGCCAAGGCAACCTCAGAGGACACAAAGCACGGGGCCTTCTCATCTAACAGAACATTCTGGCCCTCAGAGAGGAATTTTAAGATCATCTATATTCCACTTGACGACTTTGGTAGAAGCCATCCCGGAACATGGAGTCAAACATGACATTAGGTTCTTAAATTAGTCTCTTCTGGGTATTAGCACAAGTTCTTTGAATTCCTCGCTGGCTAACAGGTGGTATTAACTGACAAATCTTCCAAGGGCAGTGCCTGAATTCTCACGACCACGCTGTCACCGAGGAACGGTGTTACAACTTTATACTTGTGGAGAGAAGCGCAGAGAAGTTAATGATCGCAGAGCCGGTGAAGGACAGAGCAAGAATCTGAGGGCAAGGTCACTCGAGGTTCTCAAGCATCTCCATAGAAAGTGCACCTCGTTAGACAGAGCTCAGTAAAGAGACGCTCATCAAATCTCTAAATCGAGCACCGCAAGCCTTGCTTCTCCCCACTTCCAAAATCCATCAAGTTCTTCAGGGGACCCAGCAGGAAGAGTTCCTTGAATTAGGGAGCACTGTGCGTACCTCTCAGTGGGGAGGGGGCCAGGATAGATACCGAGCAGCCTGGAGGCTGTCCGGTCATCCTCCTCACCTCTTAAGAGACTGTAGCAAATGTGGAAATAACCAGGGGCTGTTGACGGGGTCCCTCATTCTCATTCTGCATCGCTGTTTGTGTCTCGCCAGTTTGTCAGAAAAGATGCACTGGTTTCCTCTAAAAATGGTGATGAGCGCTCTGCTGCATGCTAAAGTGCGACTTTGCTCTCAACACTGAGTTAATCTTTCTTTCCAGAGGAACACAGCTCTCGTCTCTAATGGAGGGGACGGAAGGACAGCGTGAATCTAAGGAAGTGCGCTTTGGATGTGGCTTTTCCAGAACGCCTGCTTCAGGTAAAGGGAGCCCAACTGCAAGGTCTTACACTGCTTCAGTGCGCTTGTAAGTGGCCTGAAAGACTTCAAAGGAGGGCCATGAAACGTCCAGCTCCTTCCTTCCCTCGCTCACTTTCTTCCTTCTACGCACATTTATGTGTATCATACATCAGGTGCTATGTTAGCCACTGGGCTCTCGGCTTGGGGGGGCTCGTCTGCTGCCCCTTCGCTAAATGGTAGTAACTTTGCGTTTGCTTTATGAAGCCCATTTACTTCTCAGGGATCAGTTAAGCACAGGGCCAGGGAAGGCAAATCACGCAAAACCAGTGTGATTCTATTTCAGGTCCCCCAGCATCCGGTCCTGAGTGCCAACTGCCAATGAGGCGCCCTTACCTCTCAGCTGCTGGAAGCAGGAGGCACTGCTGTCCGGCTCCAGGGGGTGCCTCAGGACCCCGTTGCTGGGCTTGGGTCTCTCGTATTCTCTTTCGGGGAGCATGGCCTGTTCGCTCTCCAGGGCGGGGTCTGAGTGCGGGGGCAGAGACTGTGGAAACCCAAACATCCAGACGGAAGAAAAGAAGAGTAAGGCACCGCAGAGCAGAAACCCACCCCACCAGGCTCCGATCCAGCGGGGGTCGTCCGGGGTGATGTCCAGGTTACCTGCAATCGGAAAGAGCACGGTTAGCGGGAGGGGACCTGGCGGGGCCTGGCATTTGGTGGAGGTTTGCAATCAGTTCTACACATAGGCCGAGGGCTCTGGAAACGGCCTGGGGCGGGGAAGACTGGCCCCTGGGCAAAGCAGCCTAGGGCTTCACAGCCGTGCTTCTGGTTTTCCTCAAGCTGAAGGCTGATGGCTTTGCCTCCTTAATCTTCTTGTCTACCCTGTGCTTGCATCAGTCTAAACAAAAACAGTCAGAAGCCAGACACCTTCTGAATTTAGGCTGGAATTGACTGGCTTGGCAGAGCTGCGAAGGTCTGCTAACAAAAACACAGGGAAACAGAAACATTTGTCGCTCAAGGGTATAGTTTTCTATGTATATTCACTTGCACCCCCTACGAGGCAGCTAACCTGAGATCCCATTCCACACCCCACCCCCGTTTTCTTTTTGTTTTTTTTTTTGCGGTGCGCGGGCCTCTCACTGTTGTGGCCTCTCCCGTTGCGGAGCACAGGCTCCGGACACGCAGGCTCAGCGGCAGTGGCTCACGGGCCCAGCCGCTCCGCGGCACGTGGGATCCTCCCGGACCGGGGCACGAACCCGTGTCCCCCGCATCGGCAGGTGGACTCTCAACCACTGCGCCACCAGGGAAGCCCCCCACCCCCGTTTTAAATCAGTTCACAGATCACACGCGGCGGCGCAGAATGGAAGTCAAGAGCCAGGATACCTGGACTGAAATCCTGCCCACTTCTCGCTGTGCGACCTCAGGCCGGCAATTTGAACTCTTCATGCCTCAGCTGACTGATCTGTATAACACTGATGTTATGATGGTACTTACCCTTATCGAGGTGGGAAGATCAAATGAGCCACACCAGACACAAAGTGCTCAGGATAGTGCCTGGCAAGTGCTTAAGCACTTAATCGATGTTAGCTTAATATTTATGTTGAGGGTCGTGTTTCCAAGCTGCCAGGGGATGGGTTAATTCAAACCTTGGCTGTGGCCTGTGGTTTGGGGGGCCAGTCCTCTTTTAGAAAGCTCTGCGGCCAAGGTCTATGCTTTAAGGCAACATGCATGTGGTTTGGCTCTCCTGTCTGTGACTTCTTTGATCTGCCAGCTGAAGTCAAGAAGATGTAAACTACCGCTTAGCCCTTGGTAGATGTTTCTCCCTCTCTCTACAACTGCCTTTCGGAGCAGGGCACTCCTGCATGAGCTGCTTAGAGATGTCTCTTCGATGATGATCCCATATCCCTGGGGCATGGAAGGAAATTCTTGGAGATCTGGACCACAGCATATGAGCTAAGAACGAATAGGGCTGTAGGCCTGGACCAGATAGATGGATGGGCTTGGCAAGAGAAATGACCACTGTCACCAGATGAGCACTCCCCCATTTGTAAAGTGCTCTCCCTGAAGACTCTTCAGCTAACAGTAATGAAAACACCAGCCGTCATTTACTGAGGGCTTACTCTGCACAAGGCACCATGCTGAGTGCATTCTTAACTGTTCCAATCAACTCTCCCCGCAACCCTACGAGGTAGGGCCTTTTACTGTCCCTATTCCATATAGATGGAGAAATCGAGGCTTAGAAAGGCTGGGTGCCTTGTCTACATCCACAGAGTTGAAGACTGGAACACAGGCATCCAGTCGCCAAGGGCTACACTCTTCCCCTCTTGACTGGCAGGTCTTTGTTTTGGGGTCCCTGGAGGGTCCTTAGTGGATAATTCCTGTGCTTTGTGCGATGGGTAAGACCACCAGCTCTTCTGATAGTTGGCAAGTTGGCCTTTGCAACATCGGTAGTCTCTGTCCTGGAGACCCTGACATGAGCCTAGCAGCAATAACCAGGGCACCTGAATGGGCCAGTTGCTTTTGTGCAGCTTCATGCCAGAGAGGAGTATATACTCTATAGAGTATATACTCTAGTGGACTTGTGGTTGAATCCCAGCGTTGTTACTTACTAGCATGTGATGCCGGGCAAGTTACTCACCTTCCCTGAACCTTAGTTTCATCATTTGTGAAATAAAGAGGATAGCCATGGACAGTGGTTTCCAGGATGAGAGGTAATGAAAAAGCATCACCTGACACAGAGTCGGCTCTTATCTATGGGAGCTCTTAATGTTTTACTTTTAGGGATATATTTATATAAATGGGAATTTTAAGGTACAGACTTTTTTTTAAAAGGAGTATGGCATGGGAAAACACAGGGTGATCTTGAAAGCATCTTTATGCAAACACGAGAAGAGAAAAGGAAGTCACACCACCTTGGGTAGCTGAGCAAGTCTGTTTGCACCAATCGCTTACTGTTTTTCTTCACCTACTGCCAAGCAATGAATGAAAACAAAAGATGAGAAAAGGGAGCTACAGTATTTCCCTCCTTTGTCTTTGGGCCCCATAAATCCGGCAGATGTGAGCCAGTAGGGAGAGAGAAATCCTGGCAGTTGTTTGGGAGAACAAAATCAGTAGCACGTAGAAAGTCATATTTTAGATAGGAAGTCAGTGACTGTTCTACGTGTGAGAAAACATCCCCGCGAGAGGGGCTGCGCTGGGGGAGGTGGATGTTTATGTGAATTTGGCAGCTCGCTCCCTGTAGGCCTGTGCCTGTGGGTGGAAAGCCGACACGCACTCGTGATCCCTAAGACAGGGGAGGGTACCCTATCTGTGTCAGCATCAGAGCACACCTGCCGCTGGGGTAGGGGCCGGTGACGGGTCTGGAGGGAGATGCGCGGAGAGCAGGGATTTGCAGAGCCAGGAAAATCACAGTTGACTGTTCTGGGAAGTATTGATTTTTTTCCCCTCCATTTCAATTATCCAGAGGATGGTGGCAGGGAGAGAAATAACAGGCTAAGAAGAAACCAGTCAGCTTTGCAGTGTGCTGCCCTCAGGACTGGTCAGCCTCGTGAGTGGAGCTTCAGCCCAATCTTGGTGGCTCTTGGGAAGACAACGAATGCTTGACGCCAGCCTGAGAAATGTCTCTTCTGAGGCACTTCTTTCCTCTACCCATCTCTACAATGAATAGTATTTTCAGGAGGCATCTTGGCCATTTAAGATGAATATCCACCCCACCCCCCACCTGCTGCCTGGCAACTGTCATCGCTCAGCAGATACTGTTCTAGCATTACCCATGCTGAAGGGGAGTTCTCTACGTGGCATGGCAAAGCATGTGTGCTAGACATTACCCATATCTGCACTTGGGTCTCCTCCTCTGAGAACGAGGAGGGTTTCACCTCCCTTACTGTGGAGTTAGGTGTGGCCACGGACCACAGAATTTTGCCAATGAAATGCGAGAGAGGAGACACATGTCTCTTCTGTGTGGAGATGTGTATGTGCTGGTGCATGACTCCCCATGCTCTTTTTTCCTGCCTGATCACGAAGCATGTGGAATTCTCCCTAAGATGATGCCTGAGAAGCTACAATGAACAAAATGTGCCTGCTGACCTGCATCGGGTATATAACACAAGCAGGAAATAAACCTTCAGTATTTCCAAGTCACTGACATTTTGGGGGTGTTTGTTACTGCAGCATAACTCAGCCTACCCTGACTTGTACAAAAGGCTTAGGAAATAAAAAATCATACCCTTTAAGAAAAGTAGTCCTGGGCAGGCTTAGAATAGCAATGGTATTCTTTTAGGTCCAGGTAGGGGGCCAGGCGTGAAAATCTCTCTACTTCTCTTTCTATCTGGTTCTACTTAGTGTGCTGATCTTTAAAAATGATTGCAGTTTCAGCCTTTTGGCGAAGGCTGCGGTCAGGAAGATGCCCAGAACACAACTGAACAGCACAAATCTGTCTCATTTACTTAGAATGCATCAAATTGCCAATGAAGCTAGAACCGTGGATAAAGAAAGATGTTGAGAAGGACAGGGTGGAGACAGTATCTTGGGCTGTGGGAACAGTTGAGCAAAGGCCTGGCATCCTCAGGGGACTCTGTGAGTGTCCTGGGTAAGCTCCCTCCAGCCACTTGCCTGCCCCTTGGTCATTCCAGGCACTGAGGAAAAATGCTGGGAAGGGAGCAGAGGGGAGCAGGGAGAGCCACCCCCTCGGTCACCACGAGGCCAGCACAGGGTGGGTCTACCTTTGCATACGTGTCTGTAGGCTTGTTAAGATTTCTGCTTTATAAAAGCTATGGTTCTGACTCTTGCACTCTTGGAATCGAACATTTGGAGGGCTTCTTGGTTTCGTTGGGTGAGCTGAGCAAGCTTTGACAGCTGTTCATTCCCTCTGTTGAAGGTCATGTAAACATATGGGCTTCGTTGAGATTTCCCTCCATTTCCAAGGACCACTACCATTGTTGGTTCAAACGAAAGAAATCCCCAGGAACGGGGTTAAACCAGTTTAAAACTAACCAACCAAGCCACCCATGAGGATACCCAAGACTGCGAGAAGGAGAGATCAAAGCAAATTGGGAACATTGACTAAGTCCCAGGCCATACTGATGTGTAAGCGATACTAAGGCTCTCTGAGCAGTTTTGCTTTGTTTTCCTCAGTCCATTTACCTATTTTTCTAACCTACTTTGTAAAACTTTTGCTATGGGACTCAAGAAGTCCAAGAGTATCATTAAGTTCCAGACCTAATTAGAAACCGGAGACAGGGAGGGGGAGGGGATGGAGGGCAGCATGGATGGTTCAGAATCCCAGCCTCTGGACTAATTAGTCCAACGTGAAGGAATCTGGTAGTGGCAGCCAGCCCCAGGGTGGCAGAGCTGGATGCTCTCTGCTTGTCGACCTTTTCTGTGAAGCCAATGGACGGATGTATCTTTCTGCAGCTGCAAACGCTGTGCAGCTGTAGCAGAGCGGGCTGGTGTGCCTTAGGACCAGTCTGTACGGAAGTGCTGGCCGTCAGGGCATCTCAGCAAGGCCTCTGTCCATGGAAGGGGGCAGCCTTCTGGCTAAACTCCTGGAGAGGTTTCAGGGAAGTGAGCTGCCCAGTTGGGGTCAGACAGGCCTGGGCTGTGAAGTGAGTTAACCTCTCTGTTCCTCATTACACCTAATTTTACTGTGTGTTTACTATTCCCCAGGCACTGTATTAACTGCTTTGCATGATTAACATGATCATGTCATCCACACATAGACCCATGAGGAGAAATGGCCCCAGGATCACACAGCTTGTAAGGGGTATAGTTGGGATGTGAATGGAGGTCTGGTCTGATGTTTGAACTCAGAACTCATAATCACTGCAGGAGGACACATCGTCTGTGAGGTTCCAAAGAGGCATTCTATGTATTTAAAAAGGAGTCAATTCACGGCTGCCACTGTCATCAATTTGTTAAACCCACACTGTGAAGCTTGGTCAGTCCAGCACTCAGGGGTCTACTCTGCTACCAGGCCCTTCTTCCTACGTCCTGCTCTTGACTGGTCTCAGCTTTACAAAGATATTCTAGAAAAGAAATTCTGCTGGCACCATCACTCTTTCCCCAGGCTGTCAGAGGAGGCATCTATCCTCCTTAAGAAGTGGGGCCGAGGGAACCACAGAGGGCTCAGACACGGATAAAAGGCAGCCGCAGCAGAATCCCTATGTCTGAGTGCCGCCAGGGGAGCCCTCCTGGGGAGCTGCCCCTGGGGTCTTGCAGCCCCACAGCTGGCCTGTTCCTACAACCAACCACCTCCCCTGCAGCCCCAGCTTCACTGACACACAGATTCCAACCAGACTCCCTCACCGGTCTCTGCCTTTCCACCCTGTTTCCTCAGCCACTGCAAGGCTGCCTGGTGAAAGGCACATGCCCTTCTCCAACTACCCCATAACAAGGGGCTCCCAGGGACCTGCCTTGCCCACCTCGCACAATTCCCAGGCCACTACTTTTCCCAGTCCCCCGAAACATATGGCTGTGTGCGTGGCCCCTGTACATTCATGCTTAAGGGCACATTCCCAACAGGCTGGACAGCCCGAAAGAGGGGCTCCGTCTTAGTCGGTGAGGAAAAGACAGGGAAGGGTCATCCTGAAAGAACTGAGAACCGACTCCTCGAAATACAGCCCCAATCCACTCACAGACAGAATGACAAGTTTCAGTCACGAGATTAGAAAACCGCTGGAAACGATGGAATTCTGTGACTGGCTCCTGAATAGAATAAATTATATTCTTCTGCCCTCTGCTGGTAAAGAGTGGCACCAGCCCTCCGGGGGCCTTCAGAAGGGATGCAAAGAGGGTGACTCACAACACATCCTTCAGTCCTTAGAGACTCATCAGATAGGAAGTCCGCTATTAACTCATTTGGGGGTAAGGCGGCCCTCAGCAGGATGCCCAGACGGAACGGAAACGCGCCCATCTGTCTCAGGTATGGGAGGCTTCAAACTGCCAATGAGTCTAGAACCATAGATGACACTGCTTCACCTGGGCCTTGAAGGGTGAGGACAGATGTTGAGCAGGATGGCTGGAGATGGCACTCCAGACTGAGGGGACGGCCTGAGCAAGGGAATGGCATACTGAGGGGGCTGCGAGTGGATGGGCTAGGCACCCTCCAGCCACCTGTCTACCTCTTGGCCATTCTAGTCACTGAGAAAAAGATGCTATTTCATTCCCAAGAGGAATCTTGGCGAGGGGGCGTCTCCACATGCTTGCTTGGAGACCTGGGTTTAATATAGATACACCCCTTGGATTGGGTACATCCCTTTCCCTCTCTGGGCATCAGTTTCCTTATCTACATAATGCAAGAGTTGGAAGAGAATGATGTCTGAGGTTCTTTCTGGCTCAGGGATTCTGGTATTCCACAAGCTTTGATTCAAGGGGGCCCTGCTAACACACTGAAGGCAGGATAGGCTGCCTGGACACTTGCCTTCTCCCCGCAGGCAGCCTTCCCCATGGACTGGGAGGGTGCCCCCTTTCCTCCCCTCCTTCACTACTCCTGTCCTGTACTGCCTTTGGTGCAGTGGCGGAAGCTGGCTTTCTGTCCGTAGAAGCAAGATGGCAGCTGACCGTCACCCTGGGTTGTTTCTGTGACCAGGCCACCAGTCATCCTACTCGCTAGGAATAGGGTTCAAAGGGCCAACCAAGGGCTACAAAACAGCGGCATTCAATGACCTCCTGAACAGACCCAGCACTTTAAAACGAACAAGCAAATAAGGCTGCGTTTGATTTTTCTCCCCCGTTTGGAAATTTGTAACATCATTAGCTACAAGTAAATATATCACTGGGATTAATGGAGTGAATCACAAAGTGACGTGATTGGATTTAAAACCAGATTATGTCTTTGGGGTGAATTAGTAAATTTAGCCCTGTCGAGAGATGATGAATTGAGAACCAGGGGACTGAGAGTTCTTATTGATCCTGGGAATAGATCGGGATGAGACAGAGAAGCTGGAAGGGCTTCCTGCACTGTTTTCAGAGAGAAAGGAAACATGGCTTCTCAACTTGCTAAGCTGCACAGGAACACAGCGTCCTCTTTCGGGCACGCAGTTGAGTCGTGACCACATACGGTGGGCAGTGCCCGAGACGGCCTCCAACGATCCCCACCCCTGGAATTCACGTCCTTAAGAAATGATCCCTTCTTCCAAATGTAGACAGAAACAAGTGGCTTGCTTCTAACACACAAAACTCAGCAGAAGCAAGGAGGTGTCACTTGTGAGACTAGGTTATAAAAAGACTGTGGCTTTGTCTCAGGTGCTCTTACCCTCTCTTGGGTCGTTTGCTCCAGGGAGGCCATGCCGAGGTTAGCCCTGTACAGAGATCCGTGGGAGCCAGCCTGAGAGCCCACCTGCCAAGGACTGCCAACAGCCATGGGGTGAGTTTGGAAGTGGAGCCCCTCCAGGTGGGCTTTCAGATGATTTGATACCAGGTCAACACCTTGACTGCAGCCTCATGAGAGACCCTGAGTCAGAACCATCCAGCTAAGCTGCTCCTGGGTTCCAGACCCAGAGAAATAAACTGTGAGAAAATACCTATCGTTTAAAGTCACGAAGTTTGGGGTAATTTGTCGCAAAGCAACAGATTAATACACCAGGCGGCTTGCTGTGGTGATTGAAATGTAAGTATAAACAATGCGTGTCATTTCTGAACAGGAGCTGGTTTCCTGCCTCGGCGACTGGGCAGGCAGGAGTCAGATGAAACTTCTGTGAGCCTGGGTCCTGGAGGGACTACAAAAGGCAAGTCTCACCCTCCACCCCCCAAATACCACCAACCTGCACTGGATATGCAGTACGGCTGAGAAATAAACTTTGGTTGCATAAAATCACTTTGATTTGGGAATTGTCTGTTACCACTGCATGGCCTAGCGTATCTCAACTAGCACGCTGTTCAATCCAAGTGTGCTAGGGATGGTGGGGGGGGGGGCCCAGAGCAGGCTGAGACATACACTTGCTCTTCCTGCTAAGAACACAAGACATGTCGCTTAAAATGGGTTTGAGGTATGGTATATTTCCTTATAAAGCGCACCACGACAGTGTCTTACAGAAACAATTTTCAAATATTCTGTCTCCTTGACCCCATGTGTACATTTGCACTTGAACACGTGCTCCCACTTTTAGTTTAAGAAATAGGGTCCTCATATGGGTTCATGGACCAATGTTCAACGAGTATCTGTGTATGCCAGGCATTTCCACATCTGTCCCCTCATTTATCTTACAAAAGCCCTGCAAGGCAGGTATAAGTCTTGTTACCCTGAGTTTACAGACGAGGAAATTTCAGATTTGAGGAGTGAAATCAACCCCAGGGGGTTATTCAGTCTCTAGGTAGACACGAGCAGAACACATGCTTCAAGCCAGACCCTCTGAACCAAATTCATGACCCAATCTTTCCTCTAATCTCAAGGGGGCCACCAGCTAGAGAAGTGGATGCATTAAGGCTGCTGCTTAGTAGGAAGGTTTTAGAACCCAGAGGCTGGGGCTCCTTTATGAGGGAGGAAGGGCTTGTGGGTGGCACTTGGAAATTGAGATAAATTCCTTACTTGTGTCAATGAAGACCGCATCCACATAGATTTTGGTACAGAAAGAGCCCAGGATAAATCCACAGGCTGGTCCAAACACCAGCATCGTGAACAGGATTCCTGAAAGAAGAAGATGAAAGCAAGATTAGATTAAAAGCAGAAGCCATTCATTGAGCAAAATTACCAAAGCTCAAGAAAACTGTTTTACGTTGATCATATGAGAGGTCTGATTAGACAAATGACATTAGAGGAATTAGTCTAAAAATCCTAGAGGGGAAAGCTAGCATTTCTAAGTTTTGGAAACTCTATTGAAGCACTGTCATGCAGGAATTCTATAGTTTCAATAGGTTGCTTTGAAATATTTGTGGGCTCCAAGTACAGTTACTTTTACAGGACTCCACCCCATATCATACTAAACCTATTAAAATATGTCCATGTCTATCATGAAATATTTTTTCTGCCATAAACATTTTTGGAAGGATTTTTATAATTTTGCTTTCGCATTTATTTGGCTTTATGTAATTCAATTAATTCACGGTTGGCGAAGATTTCTCAGCGCTCATTGTGCAAACTCAGGAATTCTTGTGAAGTGAGAAAAGTTGAAGCCACAAATTATTCTCAAATGTAATGAAATGTTTACAGGCATTAAATTTAGCAAACAACAAAGCTGACATAATGATATGCTTTGAGCACATTTAATTAAACATTTTATTAATTTCAGTTTTGCAGTTCCCCCCCACCCCCATATTTTTGGAATTGCTCTCTGTTGTTGTAACAGCTGTTCAGGCCTCAAGCCCTTCTGTAGGACTTGAGAAGGTAGTACTAGGTACGTGATTAAGTAACGTATTTGATGGATATAGTATCTGGAATTTTGCACAAACCTTTTGATCGTTCTGGAAAAGCACTGAGCCCAAACTAAAAACTCACAGACTGTCTCTATTTAACTAAATTTCAACTTGAGCACTGATAACTCACAAGGCCCTTGGAATAAAAAATTAGAGTAAAGAAGTGGCTTTTTCTTAGGAAGCTGGCTGCCTGTGGGGACAATCAGTACATGGGTCAATTCAACCTAAGCAGACAGCCTGGAGTGTGGGTACTAACAGGTCCATGTGGGCACATGAGGAACAAGGTAGGAAATGGATTCAACCAAAGGGAAGCTGAGCTCAGTGAAGGATAATTCTGGTCTGTTCGCAGGGTAGACTAACTCAGCCTGAAATCTCCCAGTGATGTCATCATGGAACTGCTCAAATATTCATCCACTCAGTCAATACTTATTGAATTCCTCCTATGTGCCAAGAAGCCTTCTCAGGGATGGGGACTCAGCACTGAAGTAAAGAGTCAACAATCCAGGCCTTCCTGGAGCTCGCTGACTTGGAGGGGAAACTATAGACACCTTAACTGTTTTTTAGATACCTGGCAAAGGAGCCACGTCTTCCTCATTTACAGACAAGAACCCAGAACCCCAAAGCAATCACTTAAAGATGGCTTATAAGGAATGTTGTTTCGTGAAGGACAGGATGAAAAGAGGATGGTTTCTATCACAGGAATGGGGCTTAATCCACCCTCAGTGAAATCCTACTCTGATATGGAACAATCTAGAAGCTCAAGGGCCTCAAAATAGCCGCTCCTGTACCCAGCCGATGACCTCTGGTCTCACAGTTATTCCTGTTTATAGGAATCTGGAGAGAAGTAGAATCCACTTTATTAGAACACTGGCTCTGGTTTGTCACAACTTAGGTTGAGATAACCGGCCAGAGAAAATTGAGAAAGGTGGGGTGTTTTTGGAAAAGTCTAGAACTTGGTGCTCTTTCAAGTATGGGCTAGAATTAGGAGGACTGGCCTTAGCTGGGCAGAGTTAGGGAGCAGAGCTAGTCTTGGCTTCGGTCCTCTTCGGTAGATGGGGGAAAGCGAAGCAGGAAGTGATGCTGAGAAAGACACAGGGGCAGGGGTGTCCAAGGCAAGAGCTGTACCTGAGGTAGACTGAAGGGCTTTCTGCTTCAGGACAAAATCATGAAGCCAGCTCTATCCTTCTGTCCAGGCTGCAGGCTGAGGGGAGCCACTGGTCAGCCACTGGCTCTCTAAAGATGCCTCAGCAAGTAAACTAACTACTCAGCCTGTCCCAAAAGAAAGGGGCACGGAGATAGAACACAATTCTCTTGCCAGGGGTGCTGCAACTACTCTTCTGACGCCCCTTCCATAGTCCTAGCCATCACTCTGACCCCCAGCAGCGCCCCCATGATAACATGCCTCCTTTCATGCAAATTAAATATCCCCCCAATCAATGTAATAATCACTGCTCCATCCCCTACAGATTGAACAATGAAAATGATAATTAATACTGAATAGGTCAAAGGACCAAGCTTTTAGTATCATTGGAAAGACACAACCAATGAGCTTTAAAAGCTTGTGTTGGGACTTAACCACTGGTGGCGCAGTAGTTAAGAATCTGCCTGACAGTGCAGGGAACAAGGGTTCGATCTCTGGTCTGGGAAGATGCCACATGCTGCGGAGCAACTAAGCTTGTGCGCCACAACTACTGAGCCTGTGCTCTAGAGCCCGCACGCTGCAACTACTGAGCCCATGTGCTGCAACTACTGAAGCCCGTGTGCTGTAGGGTCCATGTGCCGCAACTACCGAGCTTGCGTGCTGCAACTACTGAAGCTCGCGTGCCTAGAGCCCGTGCTCCGCAACAAGAGAAGCCACCGCGATGAGAAGCCCGCACACCGCAACGAAGAGTAGCCCCCACTCGCCACAACTAGAGAAAGCCCGTGCACAGCAACGAAGACCCAACTCAGCCAAAAATAAAATTTAAAAAAAGAAAAAGCTTGTGTTGAGAGTGTTCTGTTACCCCTCCCCCACATGGGGGCAGAGGAGAGTGTGGGAGTGTGGACCAGCCAGCATCATGGGACAGACGGAGACTCCAGGCCCTGGGTGTCCTGCCCTTGTGCAAGTTATGACACAAAAGGAAGGGCATCCCTCAAGCTCAGCTGCCCACAAGAGCCCCCACCAGGCCCAGACAGGCCAGCCATCCATTCTGGCAGCTCGGATGGGAAGAGGTCACCGCAGAGAAGCCACGTGCCAAGGTGGTCTCTCCATCTGGTTCCTTTAGGCCAAGGCACGCGTCACCAAAACACTGGATTGTGTCTTTCCATTTGAACAGGACAGAATTCTCCCCCAAAGAAACCTGGTAGGACCCCATTCCAAAAACCAAAGAAGGATGTAGGGGGGACTTCCCTGGTGGTCTAGTGGTTAGGATTCGGTGCTTTCACTGCCATGGCCCGGGTTCAATCCCTGGTCAGGGAACTAAGATCCTGCAAGCTTCGTGGCCAAAAGAAAAGAAAAGAGAAAAAAAAAGACATAGGATGCGTATTTTTGTGTGAAAGGCATTTTTCCCCCTCAGTTGAAGTGAGGGAATATTTTTAAAGCAGCTCCTCCTCGGAGAGATGCCAAGTAAACCTGTAGCAGCAATGGGTTCTTGAATGTTTTCCAAGGGACAATCCAGTAGTGGGGGTGGGGTGGGGTGGGATGGGAGGCTCATGCATCAGGAAACACCCTTTTTCACTTCAGAAATATGTTAGGATAACAGCTCAAATCAAGCAGCATCGGTGAGCACAGCCCTGGGTCTTTAGAGGATGCTGTTCCCCTGAGAGCACACAAGGCAGGCTGTGATCTTACAGAAAGGTACTTCTGAATTTGCTTCTTCTCTCTCTTTTCAATTCATCCCACCAGGCTGTGATTTTGTTCTTGTTTAGCAAACCCCCCTCAAAATGTTCTGCCTAAATAGACAAGAAACAGATGGTCTGGCCCTAAAATCCAGAATCCTTGCGCTGAATGGTGAGCGCCTCCAGGTCCAGGAGAGAAGGTTCTTCAGCGGCCCAGTGCTGCCCCCTGCTGTCTGCCAGACTGTGTACACGGGAGGGGAGGGGAGGCGAGCCCGGGACGCAGAGATCAGAGAGAGAAGGGCCCCTCCTGTGCTGCTACCCTGAGCCTGGTGCTTTACAAGCATAATCTGCTGTAATTCTTTCAATGGCCCTGACGGGGAGTCTACTGCACCCATTTCACAGTGGAAGGAAAGGTTTAGTGCCTCACTTCCCAACAGTGAGTCAGAAAGCAGCACAGCCGGCTCTGAAGCCAGGTTTCTCTCATCCCCTTAGGGGAAAAGCATCCTTCAAGCAGGTCCGGAGAGAGTATGGGCCACTTGGGTTCAAATCCCAGGTCCACTACTTCCTAGCTCTGGGAACCTTGGGAAAGATCTATTTAACTTCCTTGTGCCTCAGCTTTCTCATCTGTAAAATGGGAATGATATTAGGACTATTCCACGGGACTATAGGGAGGATTTAATGACCTCGTATTTGTAAAGCTCTTAGAACAGAGTCTGGCACCCAGAAAGAGCCATGGAGTGTTTGTTAAATGGATGACGCCTGTATCTCTTCTGCTACAATGAAGGCCAGCACACCTGGGTTCCTGGTCCCCCTCTCTCCAAAGTGTGTTTCACCCCCCCAACCCCCATGCCTCATTTCCTAAAGCCACCATCAGGGGAGAGGGGCTGATGCTGGGAGCAGGCCAAGCCCCAGAGAGGGTTCCTCGTGGGAAGCAGCCGCAATCCCAAGCATCAGAAGGGTCCAGACGGACTGGCCATCCAGAGTCCAGAGTCCACCCCCTTGCTCTGACTGCCCACCTGCCAAGCACATTCTGATGCTAACCTGGCTTCCCAGGGATGTGAGGACTGAACAAAGGGAGAGAGAATGGCATGACCCCCATGGTGATCTAACTCTGGCGTCCTGGTTTGAACACAGGCCTTCCGTAAATTAGGTTAGTGTAAATCTGCAGTTCCCAAACTGTGTGTCGAGGCACCTTGGGGTACCACAGTGAACTCACAGGGGTACAGCAAAATGTTTTAAGTTTTTGAGGGAAACCCAGTGATAGCTAACATCTGTCAGATGCTACTCATACAACTACTCACAACCACTCACTCTAGGTGGCTGACGGTTTCAGCACTGGATCAAGCAACTTCCTTTCAAATACAACCTGTCTTTGTGAACTGAGTTTTCAGTACCTGCTGTGATAAAAAGCAAACGTGGTGTGGAAATCAATGCAGAACACAGGAAATGAAGGTGGTGCAGTCCAATCTGATTCCAAGTTTTGAGAATCTGTGCAGTCCCCGGCAGGGACACACAACCCATTAGTAAGTAATCATACATATTTAAAAATAAAATAGAAATATTATTTTCTTTCAATTTATGTGTGTTATTTTTTTCAAACGTGCATTAAGTAATTCGAACCTAACTGCTTGATAAACACAGTTGCTGGGTATATCTGCAGACTCAGGGCTCTGTGAAAAATAAGACACTAAGGGTACAACGAACCCAGAAAGTTTGAGAACCTCTGGTGTAAATCTGCCACTCATGCTATACAATCTTCCTACTTAGCACCAGCCATCTCTGGACGCAGGGGAAGGACAGATGAACTGGACAAGGATTTTGCCCTCAAGAAACTTGCTGTTTTCTTGGAGAGACCTCCAACCATTCTCCATCATTCAAAATATATAATGGCACCTGTAGGTGCCAGGCTCTGTGCAAGGAGCTGAGATACGGCTGTGGACAAAACAGACAAAATCCCTGCTTTTTTGTGGAGTTGGTATTTGGGAAGAAGAAAGGCCATAAACAAATCAACCTACCATATGATGTCAGTGCCAAAGAGGACAGTACATGATGGAGTGGGGCTAGAGAAAGACCTCCCACTGTACCGTGTGCTGTGAAGAACACACACAGCAATGCACTACACGCGCTATCAAGCTGGGGTGAGTGCACTTGCAGGCTAAGGGTTCCACTGTATAGGACGTTAAATAATGGTCCCCAAAGATGTCCATGTCCTAATCCCCAGAACCTGTGTCTATTACTGTAACTGACCAAAGAGAACGAAGGCTACAGATGGAATTAAGGTCACTAAACAATTGACTTTAAAATAAAGAGATTATGCTGATTATCCTCGTGGGCCAATGTAATCTTGAAGGACCTGTAGATGTAGAAGGAGGAGGAATACAACTCAGAGTCAGAGAAGGAGATGAGACCACAGAACCAAAGTGATGGCATCATGAGAAAGCCTTGACTAGTCGCTGCTGGCTTTGAAGACGGAGGACAGGGCCTTGAGGCCAAGAATGTGGGTGGCCTCTAGGAGCTGGGAAAAGCAAGAAAGTGGATTCTCCCCTCCAGAAAGGATCCTCCAGAAGGAAGGCAGCCCTGCTGGCACCTGGATTTTTAGCTCAGGGAGACCCATTATGGACTTCTGACCTCCACAATGTAAGATAATACATTTATATTATCTTAAGCCACTAAATTTGCGGTAACTTATTACAGCAGTGATAGGAAACCAGTACAATTGTTAAGCAAATTTGAGGACAATCTCAGATCTTATACCTGCTACATGTGAATCTCTAAGAGCAGGATGTTGCATGAAGCTGCTTGTTAATTATTTGACCATGGGACATTTTTTTTGTGGGTCATTTTTCAGACCTGGCCTTGACTGGGGCTCAGTCTCAGACATGTTGGAGGAGACTTGAAGCCCTGTGAGGCAGAGATGGTGCCTTATTCTTCTTTCTGTCCCTAGTTTGGTCCAGGACAGTTAGCTCACAATCTGTTGAAAGGGTGTGTGAATGAGAATACTAGTTACAGCAGTGACACAAAACGGGGAGGGAGAAACTCTTCTTGGCCATGGTCTGCCTAAGTTCAGCCAGCTGGGGAGGGGCAGAGCTCAGACTCAGCCCCCGCCTGCTCTTTCCCTGGACACTGTTCTCTGCATGTGTCTCTCTCAGCGCTGGGAATATGCCTCCTTCTAGATGCAATGTGTCAAAGGGACTGACATGACAGCCTCTGGAAGGGGATCAGGTCAGACACATAGAACCAGAAGAACTAGGAAAATCCAAACGGAGACTTCTTTGTATTTGGAATTTCCTGGCCCAGGAAGAATTAATCAACTTTATTATTATTACTGATATATGAAAATGAATAAAAATACTAACAAACATCTTTTGTGTGTCTGTAGAATGTGACACACTGATTCTAAATTGTTCATAGAAACGCTGAGGGCCAAGGCCAGCCTGGATGCCTTGGAAGAAGAAGAAGAATTGTCAAGACATACCCTACTGGACTTCTTTTAAAGCTGTAATGATGAAGATAGTGTGTTTCTGGCACAAGAAACAGCAAACGTACAAGTAAAGCAGAAGAGAAAGCCCAGAAACAGATCCATACTTGCGTGGACGCCTGATTTATGACAAAGTGTGCCTACAAAGCGGTGGGGGAAAGGATGAATTTTTCCATGAATGGTGCTAGGACAATTTGAAATTATAGGGAAAAAAAGTCGGCTGCACAACACATGTAAAAATCAATTCCAGGCATATCGGAGACCTGTGTGAAAAGCAAAACAATAAAGCTTCTGGAAGATAATAGACAAAAGTACTGTCACAATGTTTGGGGCAGGGAGAGATTTTTTAAACCAAACAAAGAAAGCATGAAGCATTAAAAGAAGAGCTTGACAAATTGGTCTACATTAAAATTAAGGTCATTCCTTAGATTCATCAGAAGAGCCCACTAGGAAAGCAAAGATGTGGGAAAATATACATGTAACATACATCCTTAAAAACACACATACAAGAATCGGAGGGCTCATATCGAGACTATATAAAAACTACTGTAAGTCAATGAGAAGAAGACAAACCAGTGGAAAGGGGGCAGAAACCTTAACAGGTACTTCACAAAAGAGGAGGTTCAAAGGAACTATGGAATGGGACAAGATGCTCAACCTCATTAGAATTCAGGGACATGTAAATTACAAGCCCAGTGAAATGTCATTAGATTTTTAGCTGATTGAGGAGCTTGACAATACCCAGTGCTGGCAAGGATGCAGGGAATCTGGACTCTTGCATACTGCTGGTAGGAATGTAAATTAGACAACCACTCTGGCAAAACTTTGGCAGTGTCTGTAAAACCAAAGAGGGACTCACCCAATGACCCACAATCCTAATTCCTAGGTAAATACTCTACAGAAAGTCTGAAACCCACTGGGAGACACATCCAGGAATGCTTATCCCAATCCCGTAAGATCCTCAAACTGAAAACAACCCAAATGCCCAACAACAGAACAACAGAGAAACAAACTGTGATATCTTCATACATTGGAATTACTATACAGCAGAGAAAACAAATCATCAATAATGTGGATTAATTTTAAATGAGGTAATTCCAAAAGAACACAGACAGGCAAGAATACATACTGGTGTGATTCCACTTACGCAGAATTGAAAGCGGCAAAATTAAACCATGTAGTGATATATAACTAGGTAGTCAAGCTATAAAGAAAAACAGGGAAATGAATAGCAGAGAAGTCAGGGTTGTGGTCACTGCTGCCCATGAGGGTGGGAGGGGTTACAGCGAAGGAGGCACGGGTTGGGTGGGGGGTTCTCAGGTGCTGGTTTTGTATTGGGTCTATTTGCAGGCTACGTGGGTGTCTGTTTTGCAACAATTTGTTAAGCTGGAATATGTTTTCTGCACAAACACATGATTATCACATTTTCACATATACATACATGTGTGATATGAGTGCCTATAGAAAAATGGCTATTGGCTATTTATCAAGTGCTTATTGTATGGTGCCAGAGTCTGGACTATGTGGTTTATGCACGTTATTTCATAATTCCTTCTAACAATGCGATGAGGCGGGTGCCATCAAGCCAGCTGTATCCCAGAAGGAACTGAGGCTCACAGAGGTTAAGCAACTTGCTCCAGAGCCCCTGGTTCTAGGGGGGCAGCTGACCCCTGGTGCCTTCTGCAGGACTGGGTCTCCAGTGAGCTCAAGCACAAATAAGCAAAGTTAAAGAATAACAACCAAACCCAACCCCAAACCCCGCCTCTCACAGGTAGCCACCTGCTTCTCACACCTTGCACCACAATGAGGATTTGGATAGAAACCATCTGGCTTCAGAGGTGGGTGTGGTGAGTGGGGTTAACAGTGGGTTCTAGAGCTGGGCTGGGTGTGACTCCTGGTGCTGCCACTTAATTGCTGGCAGCCCTGGGCAAGTCCCTTACCTCTGTTAGTTTCCACATCTGAAAAGGGGAGATGCTAATAAGATGTATTTCATAGCACTTGCAGGGAGGGATAAATGAAAGCAGATGTAAGGGCCCAGTGTGACCCCTGGTCCAGATGAAGTACTTCATAGATGTTTGTTTCCACTGATGCTCCTTGACTTTGCTGCGTGCTAGAAGAGCTAGAAGAGCCAGGGGAAGGGAAGTATGCTGTGGGTGCCCGCTTTTCCTCCTCTTGGTGGGCCCTGAGTCTTCCGCAGCCAGGCCCACCTGAAGGCCTGCTATTTCCTGACCCCTAGTGGACAAGCAGGAGGAGGCCAGTCACTGGGCAGGCTACAGCTGCACATGTGGTATCCTGTGAAGGAGAAAATGTTGACCCTTCCCTCCAAGCCTTTATTCTTCTCTTTGCTGGAGTGTGACACGGGGCCTGGCTTCTATACCAACAGCCCATCAGGGCAGGGACACAGTGGCGAAGGCTGTCCCTGAGGAGCTGAAGACACAAACTCTTTACGTGGCTGAAAGCAAAAGCAAGAAGGCCATCCAGAAACCCAGGGGCTTCTTCTGGTGCCTCTCCTCACTCTAAAATCAGGCAAATCCATTAGTATTTCTGAGGGTCACTGGTGGAATAGGACAGGGATGATTCCTGCCTTGAGTGGGGGTTAGGACACTACGGAAAGGGCAGTGTCAGGCTCCGCTGCACCCTGTGTGTCTGTGGGCACAGCACAAATGCTCCCTGTACCTCAGTTCCTGACCCTGTAAAATGGGCTGACAACAACCCCTACCTTCTTGGGGGCCTTTGAGGAGCAAATGTATGAGAGCCCATAAAAGGCTTCAGATAATTTCCTGGAACACAGACGTTCTCAAAAAACATTAGCTGTTGGTTATTCTCCTCGCAGGTACTTCTAGTAGCAGGATTTTCTTTTTTGCCTTACAAGTTTCAGTTTTTTGGTTACTTAAGGGAGAGATGCTTATTTCAAAGAATATGGATGATACAGAATCATATAAAGAAATACCGACCAGAGGGCAGACAGCAGAAGCAAGAAGAACTATAATTCTGCAGCCTGTGGAAGGAAAACCACATTCACAAAAACATAGACAAAATGAAAAGGCAGAGGACTTTGCACCAGATGAAGGAACAAGAGAAAACCCCAGAAAAACAACTAAATTAAGTGGAGATAGGCAACCTTCCAGAAAAAGAATTCAGAATAATGATAGTGAAGATGATGCAGGACCTCGGAAAACGAATGGAGGCAAAAATCACGAAGATTCAAGAAATGTTGAAATACTCATATCAGATAAAACAGACTTTAAAATAAAGACTGTTACAAGAGACAGCAAAGACCTAGAAGAATTAAAGAATACCTAGAGAAATTAAAGAACAAACAAACAGAAATGAACAATACAATAACTTAAATGAAAAATACACTAGAAGGAATCAATATCAGAATAACTGAGGCAGAAGAACGCATAAGTGACCTGGAAGACAAAATGGTGGAATTCACTGCCATGGAAGAGAATAAAGAAAAAAAAATGAAAAGAAATGAAGACAGCCTAAGAGACATCTGGGAAAACATTAAACACAACAACATTCACATTACAGGGGTCCCAGAAGGAGAAGAGAGAGAGGAAGGACCCGAGAAAATATTTGAAGAGATTATAGTCGAAAACTTCCCTAAAATGGGAAAGGAAATAGCCACCCAAGTCCAGGAAGCGCAGAGACTCCCAGGCAGGATAAACCCAGGGAGAAACACGCAGAGACACGTAGTAATCAAAGTGACAAAAATTAAAGACAAACAAAAATTATTGAAAACAAGGGAAAAATGACAAATAATATACAAGGGAACTCCCGTAAGGTTAAGAGCTGATTTCTCAGCAAAAACTCTATAAGCCAGAAGGGAGTGGCATGATAAATTCAAAGTGATGAAAGGGAAGAACCTACAACCAAGATTACTCTACCCAGCAAGTATCTCATTCAGATTCGACAGAGAGCTTTACAGACAAGCAAAAGTTAAGAAAATTCAGCACCACCAAACCAGCTCTACAACAAATGCTAAAGGAACCTCTTTAAGTGGGAAAGACAAGAGAAGAAAAGGACCTACAAAAACAAACCCATAACAATTAAGAAAATGGTAATAGGAACACACATATCAATAATTACCTTAAACGTGAATGGATTAAATGCTCCAACCAAAAGACACAGGCTTGCTGACTTTCAGGGAAAAAAACATAGAAACACAAACACATGGTGGCTAACCAATACATTACTAAATAACCAAGAGACCACTGAAGAAATCAAAGAGGAAATCAAAAAATACCTAGAGACATATGACAATGATGATCCAAAACCTATGGGATGCAGCAAAAGCAGTTCTAAGAGGGAAGTTTATAGCAATACAAGCCTACCTCAAGAAACAAGAAATATCTCAAATAAACAATCTAACCTTACACCTAA
>NC_041224.1:83170069-83170706 GCF_002837175.3 Physeter macrocephalus
CTACCCATGGTAATCCAAGAAGAAAAAGAAATAAAAGGAATACAAATTGTAAAAGAAGAAGTAAAACTGTCAGTGTTTGCAGATGACATGTTACTATAGATAGAGAATCCTAAAGATGGCACCAGAAAAGTACTAGAGCTAATCAATGAATCTGGTAAAGTTGCAGGATGCAAAATTAATGCACAGAAATCTCTTGCATTCCTATACACTAATGATGAAAAATCTGAAAGAGAAATTCAGTCTCGCCACTATTATTCAACATAATTTTGGAAGTCCTAGCCATGGCAATCCAAGAAGAAAAAGAAATAAAAGGAATACAAATTGTAAAAGAAGAAGTAAAACTGTCAGTGTTTGCAGATGACATGTTACTATAGATAGAGAATCCTAAAGATGGCACCAGAAAAGTACTAGAGCTAATCAATGAATCTGGTAAAGTTGCAGGATGCAAAATTAATGCACAGAAATCTCTTGCATTCCTATACACTAATGATGAAAAATCTGAAAGAGAAATTGAGGAAATACTCCCATTTACCATTTCAACAAAAGGAATAAAATACCTAGGAATAAACTTACCTAGGGAGACAAAAGACCTGTATGCAGAAAACTGTAAGACACTGATGAAAGAAAGTAAAGGTGA
>NC_041224.1:83171204-83188197 GCF_002837175.3 Physeter macrocephalus
GTCAATAAGTGGTGCTGGGAAAACTGGACAGCTACATGTAAAATAATGAAATTAGAACACTCCCTAACACCATACACAAAAATAAACTCAAAATGGATTCAAGACCTAAATGTAAGACTGGACAGTATACAACTCTTAGAGGAAAACATAGGAATAACATTCTTTGTCATTAATCACAGCAAGATCTTTTTTGATCCACCTCCTAGAGTAATGGAAATAAAAACAAAAATAAACTAATGGGACCTAATGAAACTTAAAAGCTTTTGCAAAGCAAAGGAAACTACCAACAAGAAGAAAAGACAACCCTCAGAATGGGAGAAAATATTTGCAAACGAATCAATGGACAAAGGATTAATCTCCAAAATATACAAACAGTTCATGCAGCTCAATATTAAAAAAAATGAACGACCCAATCAAAAAATGGGCAGAAGACCTAAGAAGACATTTCTCCAAAGAAGACATACAGATGACCAAGAAGCACATGAAAAGCTGCTCAACATCACTAATTATTAGAGAAATGCAAATCAAAACTACAGTGAGGTATCACCTTACACCAGTTAGAATGGGCTTCATCAGAAAATTTACAATCAAATGCTGGAGAGGGTGTGGAGAAAAGGGAACCCTCTTTCACTGTTGGTGGGACTGTAAATTGATACAATCACTATGGAGAACAGTATGGAGCTTCCTTAAAAAACTAAAAACAGAATTACCACATAACCCAGCCATCCCACTACCGGGCATATACCCTGAGGAAACCATAATTCAAAACGACACATGCACCCCAATGTTCATTGCAGCACTATTTACAACAGCCAGGTCACGGAAGCAACCTAAATGCCCATCAACAGACAAATGGATAAAGAAGATGTGGTACATAGACACAATGGAATATTACTTAGCCATAAAAAGGAACGAAATTGGGTCATTTGTAGAGATGTGGATGGATCTAGAGACTGTCATACAGAGTGACGTAAGTCAGAAAAACAAATATCGCATATTAACGCATATATGTGGAACCTAGAAAAATAGTACAGATGAACCAGTTTGCAGGGCAGAAATAGAGACACAGATGTAGAGAAAAAACATACAGACACCAAGGGGGGAAAGTGGCGGGGTGGTGGTGGTGGTGGTGTGATGAATTGGTAGATTGGGATTGACATGTATACACTAATATGTATAAAATAGACAACTAATAAGAACCTGCTGTATAAAAAAATAAATTTAATTAAAAAAAAAGAAATACCATCATTTCCATATTTCCTTTGGGCATTATTGTATTTGCACTGTATTTTTTCCATGTGTTTTTGCATTGGTGGAACCAGATAAGTTCACCTGAAAACAAAAACTCTTTCCCTCATCTTAAAAGAAACACATGCTCACTGAAGAATGATCTGAGAAGAAAGCAAGGATGGAGAGGCACCACGACACAGAGGCCAAGAACACAGACCCGGAGATGGCCAGTGTCTGTACTCGCTAGATGTGTGACCTTGGGAAAAGTTATTTACTTTCTCTGGGCCGCCATGCTCTCACCTGAGAGTGGGGATAATAATAGTTCCTACCTTGCAAGGTTGTTTCAAGGTTGAAGTAATTAATGCATGACATGGGCTCTCCAGAGTGCCTGGCATACAGTAAGTGTTTAATAAGTTTTAGCTATTATTATTACAAGGAAGACGGCACAAATCACCATCTTTCACCACCCAGAGAGAAACACTCCTATTCATTTAGATATTCCCTTCCAGTCTGTCCCTATAGATTAGATTATTTTTTTTAAGAGCAATTTAAAAAAAGTATCCAACAAGCCTGGAAACAAATGATAAGATTTTCTAAAGAATATATATATATATATTTGTGTGTGTGTGTGTGGTACGCGGGCCTCTCACTGTTGTGGCCTCTCCCGTTGCGGAGCACAGGCTCCGGACGCGCAGGCTCAGCGGCCATGGCTCACGGGCCCAGCCCCTCCGCGGCATGTGGGATCTTCCCGGACCGGGGCACTAACCCGTGTCCCCTGCATCAGCAGGCGGACTCTCAACCACTGCGCCACCAGGGAAGCCCTAAAGAATATATTTTTAAAGAATGGAATTCTCTATTGCAGTAGAATTTAAGGTGCTGATAAAAGGGAATTTCAGGGGCCAGGAGTTTCCCGGCTGCCCTCAGGGCAGGGGTGAAGGAAGAAGCTAATACACTTCGGAACCACAATTCCAGGCACCCAAGGCCCAGGTCCGGATCCATTCCTGGCTGTTGAGAGGGCGGGCACCCCAGGACACTGGGTGACATTTGACAGCCCTGACTTCTTAGCAATGACTGAGACAGCACTGTGCCGGGCAGGGGAAGGGCGGAGCTGTGAGGTTTCTGCGCTTGACAAGATGAAAGACCCCTTCAGGGGAAGTCTGTGCTTTTCTTGGGAGGGGTCCTGAGATTTGCTTGATACTGCTTCGAGAAAACGAGAAAACCAACATTCTCTTCAACGGTATCTCACTGGGCTGGTACAGGGGGGCGGTGAGTGAGTGCTTTGACTGCTTTTCAAAGGAAAGTGGTCTAATGAATCCTTTTTGTCTGATTATAAAAGTAATGCATTCAGATATTTCATTATTAGTGTACATAAAATAGATAAGCAACAAGGATTTACTGTATATCACAGGGAATCAGACCCAATATCTTGTAATAACCTATAGCAGAATATAATCTGCAAAAAAAAAAATCATTATGCTCTACACTTGAAAATAACACAATACTATAAACCAACCATACTTCAATAAAAAAGTAATGCATTCAGAAAAGGGGACAACTTACTATTATCCTACCATCCTGAGACAATCGCTTTCAAGTCTTTTTCCCTTCTGATGTGCTTGAGGTCAAACAAAAATTCTCATGACCACTTGATAAGGTGTATGCTGTGAAACTCTTTTTGCAGATGAGAAAACAGAAGCTCAGAGAGGTTAATTGATTGCCCCAAGGCCACACAGCTTGTACATGGTGGAGGTGGATTTGAACTCAGGCCTGTAGGACCACCTAGGTTCTTAGAGGAAGAACAGACAGGACATTACGGTACAGTGGTGAAGCCTTTGGAATCAGCCAGACCTAGGCTGGGGTCCTGATTACACTTCTCAACTTCCGAATGGCTCATTTGCCAACACTGAGTCTAGATTAAGAATTATCTGCCTTGCAGAACAGTGAGAATTAGAGGCAATGCATGCAAAGCTACCTAGAATGCAGATGCTTTCTAGAACTTTCTTTATTTCTCAGGGATGATGAGTCCGAGACTGGTGGCCTGCCGCGCTGGTCTCCCCTAGGCATGTGTCTCTGCTTCTTTAGCTGGTCTCAGAGTGATTCTCACCCTGGAGGGTCCCCTCAAGCGGATGGAGTGAGGAGGAAGCTGGGGTGGGTGATGGTTCTTCCCCACTAGAGGGCAGCACCGGCCCAGAAGAGAGTCCTGGTTGTAAAACATCCTTGTCCTCAGCTTCCAACTGCCCACCAAACCCTCATCAAAGCACTGCTTCTCTCATCTCTCACTGGCCTTCCGTACCCTCAATTTATATAAATGTATTCTTCCGTCTTGAAATCTGCAGGCTGAAATTTCTCCCCGAAGAAGGAACACTCGGCATCATACGTACATGAATAAAACATGATGCATCAACAGCAGGAAGCCTGCAAAACACGCAATACCTGTTTATCCGGTACCTGCTGCCAACAGCCTGACAGCCTTACGTAACTGACCTCTGAGGGGGGAAGTGGTGAGGGGAGAGGATGAGGGGGCGACCATTCACTGAACACAGATTATGGGCCAGACACTGCACTCCATCTGTGTAATAGAATTATCCCCATTGCAAAGTTTATAAACAAAACATTAAAGTTGCTAAGGCTGCATGGTACGTGCCAGAGCGTACGTGCCAGAGCTTACGTGCCCGACCTTACATGTCCATCCCCACAGGATCATAACTGTTGCCTCCAAGGTCAGTTATATCCCTGGGTCTCAAAGTTGGGTGTATATTGGAATCACCTGGGAAACTTAAAATACTAATGCCTAGGGCTTCCCTGGTGGCGCAGCGGTTGAGAGTCCGCCTGCCGATGCAGGGAACACGGGTTCGTGCCCCCGTCCGGGAAGATCCCACATGCCGCGGAGCGGCTGGGCCCGTGAGCCATGGCCGCTGAGCCTGCGCGTCCGGAGCCTGTGCTCCGCAACGGGAGAGGCCACAACAGTGAGAGGCCCGCGTACCGCAAAAAACAAAAAACTAATGCCTAGGTCCTGCCCCACAAGATCTGATGTAGCTGGTCTGGGGTGCAGCCCAGGCACTGGGATTTTTCCAAGCTCTCCAGGTGATTCTATGTGCAGCCAAGCTGAGAACCTCTGGGCTCTGCCCCTGCTGACCTAGCCCAAGGAACCAGCTGGGACCCAAAAATGCATCTGGACATGTGGGAAAAAGGAAGGATGTGAGCGCTCTCTGATGTCAGGCCTGCAGGGGGCAGTCGGAAACCTAGCGTGTCGACTGAGGTCATGCAGCATGGTGGCCGAACCAGAGTCTCTCTTGTACAGCCAGCTAGAGTGTCCTTGCAGGCCGCCACAACTGTGCACCCAACTACAGAACACTACCTAGCATACCTGGTCCCAGTGCTGTCTGGTTTCCAGGCCTTACTCATACTGGTCCACAACACGGTTTCACCCTCTCCTCCAGGCCCTGGGCAGTGCATCAAAGCTCTACCCTCGCCTATATGGGAAAAGAATCTAAAAAAGAGTGGATATATGTATATGTACAACTGATTCACTTTGGTGTACACCTGAAACTAATACAACATTGGAAATCAACTATACTCCAATTAAAAAAAAAAAAAAAGCTCTACTCTCCATTCAAAGCCTGCCTCGAATACCACCTCCTCCAAGGGGCCTTCCTAGATTTTCTTTCTTCTTCCTTCCCCTTCCCTCTTCTGCCACAGCACCTAGACTGAGACTTTTCTTATAGTTCTGCTTATAGTCTGCCTGGATGCAAAAATAAAGTTCCATGTAGTAGGCATGCCACCGTAAATGCAGTCTCAGGGAAGGCAGAGACCTTGTTCAAAAAAAATAAATACATAAAAATAAAAATTCCTGTTTTCCAGAGTGTGGATGCAGCCCTTTGCCTGGATGAGACACCCCATGTTTGGGGTCTGTTGAACTGATCACTACCCAGGCCTGGCAGAGGTAGCAAGCCCCAGCATTATGGAGAACCATACATCTAATGAAGGTCATCCCACAAGGCAAGGCTTCTTGGAATGCTCAGGAAGGCTCTGCAATTGGTCAAAGTTGTAGTTGTTGTTAGTCTTATTTCTCAGCCCAGCTGACAGAAGCTTCTCTCCCCATCCTCCTGCCCAGCAGGGCCTTACCAGGGTAAGGGCATGTGTCCCTCTGGCTGGCTGGCTGGCAGGCATCTGGATGTGATGCTGTTAGCAAGGGCTAAGGCACATCTCCCTATTCAGTGCCCCTGTGGGAGTGACATATCATGGATGGAGCTACCATCAAATTTTCCTGTAGCTTTCTTTGTACGTGGCAGGTACCAAGAAGCACGGCTGGAGCTGGCTGACTCTCTTCAAAGCAAGAAAGAGCACACCCGCCCCCCCACCCCACATCCTCCATGAAAGCCCCTGGAAAACCCTGGGTCCAAGAGTGCTGAGACCACAATGGCTGATGAAATGAGAAAATGCGGAGAGCAGGGTGAGGGCTAGGAAGCCACGAGCCATACAGGCAGGAAACCCACTCAAATAAACAGCAGATTGCACCTTCCTGAAGGGCCCACATTCTGTTTGCGAGCTGAGTAGGGTCTTCTCAGAAGCTCTCTCTAGAGATCCTCTGAGCTCACAGGGGGACGAGGTTCATGGCTTCCTGTTGTCCCCGTGGCCAGCCTCCAGCAGGGGGCAGTGGAGAGATGGGGGGCAGGAGCCCAGGGTCTGGCCTCCCAGCTTGGGTGCAGAGCCGTGGAGGTAGGAGGCTGTGCTCAAGGCACTCACCCTCTCTCAGCCTTGGCAGTTCCAGCTGTAAAATGGACAGGGACCTGCCCTGCTTACCTCCCATTACAGGCTGAATTGTGCACCCATCCCTCCATCCGGTTGGAGAACCACGCATCTAATGGATGCGCATCTCTGCGCATGTGCCCCCATCCATTTGTTGATGCTCTAACCCCCAAGTCCCTCAGAATGGCACTGTATTTGGAGACAGTGCCTTTAAGGAGGTGACGAAGTTAAAATGAGGCTCTTAGGGTGGACCCTAATCCACCAGGACTAGTGTCCTTATAAGAAGACAAAAAGACCTCAGGGGGACACATGCACAGAGAAAACGCACATGACACACAGGGAGAAGGCAGCCGTCTACAAGCCTAGGAGAGAGGCCTCAGGAGAAGCCAACCCTGAAGACACCTTGACCTTGGGCTTCCAGCCTCTAGAACAGTGAGAAATAAATGTCTGTCGTTGAAGTCACCCGGCCTGTGGTATTTCGTTATAGTAGCCCTAGCACACAATACACCTCCCAAGACAGGTGTGAGGATCACATGACAATTCGTGAGAAGGTACTAGGAAACTCAGAGTGCCACCCAAGTGGCATGGAACGTTAGACGCAGAAGTCGAGCCAATAAACATGAATGAAACCATCCGAGGACACCCAGGCATCAGGACAGAATCAACAAACAGCTGCCTGCATGGGTGTTACTCCCTGGGTAGGGCTGGCAGGATGTAAAACCAGCAGCGGGGGCTTCCCTGGTGGCGCAGTGGTTGAGAGTCCGCCTGCCGATGCAGGGGACACGGGTTCGTGCCCCGGTCCGGGAGGATCCCGCATGCCGCGGAGCGGCTGGGCCCGTGAGCCATGGCCACTGAGCCTGCGCGTCTGGAGCCTGTGCTCCGCAACGGGAGAGGCCACAACAGTGAGAGGCCCGCGTACCACATAAAAAAAACAAAAACAAAAACAAAAAAAACCTGCAGGGGGCTCTCTCTGCCTGTGTGGGACCTTTGCCTTATTTATCATGTCTGAACCTCTCTCTGCACCCACGGAAGTACATCTGCTGAATGTTGTACCCAAGACCAGTGGTTCTCATGCAGGATGTGAGCTTCAGTGTGACAGAACTGCAGAAAATCAGATGGGGGGAACAACCCATTCACAGCCGAGCACCCGAGTCAGGTTTTGAACAACGACGATTACGAGTGATGACGATGCGGTGGTGACGATGTCACGGACACCTGGCCAGCTGAGGGCTGGGTACCAGTACTTTCCATGCACTATCTCGTTTAATCATCACCACGGCCTTATCAGCAGATACACTCCCATTTGACACATCAGGAGACTGAGGCACAGAGAGATGAAGTAACTTGCCAATGATTCACAGACAATAAGTGGGAAGCAGAATTAAGAACAAAGACAAAGGATTTAAGAAAAGCGAGGAAGGAGAGGAGAGGGTGGTCCAGGAGAGAGCGCGTGCACAGGCAGAGAGGTGGGCGAGGCCAGGATGTGAGGCGGCCGGAGCCTTGCGCGGAGGGTCTCCGAGGTCAGGCTGTGGGAGCACCGGCAGCCCCTGGGCACAGACGTGTCCTGCTAAAGCTGTGTGTCGGGAAGATAAACCTGAAGGCAGGACGTGGGGCAAAGGAGGGCAAAGGAGCAGGGAGGCCAGTGGAGATTCAGAGAGGCGGTGAGGCGTAGGGCTGTGGATAGGATGAACTAAACTCCACTGAAGGCACAGGGATCTCTGATTGACTGGGAGTGAGATGCATGTCCCCCACCCTCCCCCAGGGGCGCTGCCTCTAGGACCCCAGCATCAGAAGTGGGTCACTGCCCGGTGGACTTGCTGGACTTACAGAAGACCCCGTAGCATCTTCTCCTGGCTTCCGCCAGCTGCTTCTTGAAGAGAATTGAATTGCTGAAGAGGTCCTGCCTGTCTTGTGATCTGCCAGCACAGCTTGTAACTTCAAAGGACTTTGGAATCTTAATGAATTTTCTCAGTGGCCCCAGAGAGGCTCCCTGATGGAGGGGACAGTGCTGTGGAGGTCACTGAGGCTCAGAGAAGTGGAGTGATGGGCCCAGGCCTCCGGGAGTCGGCAGGACCCCAGGTCAGAGGTCAGGCCCAACCCCGGGGGGCGGGGGTCTTGGCGGCTCTCCTGCAGGTCATTTCTTAGACCTTAGTAAGCACTTCCCATTCTCATTCCCCAAAGTACTGAGGTGTCCACATGAGGTGACCTCACTTGGGCTTTACTGTCCAGGAACGGAAAGCCCACTGCTATTTCTATCCTCTATCTAGTCACACCGCCGCCACTGCTAGTTACAACGATGAGATAATTTTTCATTGAGGACCTCTCGGGTGTCAGGTGCTTTAGACCTGGTATACAATTAAACCCTTATGATAACTCTGAGACTTGGATCTCTTCACCTCCAGTTTACAAATGAAGAAACCAAGGCACAGAGAAGTTAGGTTACCAGCCTTCTCCACACAAGCAGAGAGGGGCCCAGGTTCTGTGGGCCCCCAATCCTGCACTTCCTCCCACTTACCACTGGGCAGGAAGAAAGGGCAGCAGAAAAGGTCATGGGTCGTGGAAATCCTTCCAGGAGTTCTGAAGGGACTGCTGTTTGCTGGGAGGCCTGAGAGAGACAGAACTGGACCCAAGCACAGATACACATGTACTCAGCCTGGGGTGTGAGTCCCTGGGAGCCCTTAGTTTGCCGGTCCTCCACTCAGCAGGCGTGCTTTCCACTAGCAGTGGAAACGGGAGGCTCCCAGGCATCTCCTCGTCACCAGAGGGAGCCAGACACCTGCTCAAACCCGGGATGGATGCTTTGGGAGAGGCGGGTTTGCTGTACAAGGCAGGACGGTCCCCCACCTGCTTCTCTGAGGGTGGCTTCCCTTCCTGTAGGAGGACATGCTGGGACAAACGACTCAGCAGGTCTGCGGTCATCAGTGAAGGTTCTCGTGCTGTGTCGTCAAGGAAACGACTGTCTCCAAAACGCTGGGGCAGGGGGAGGGAGGCCTTTGGGATCATAGCTGGTTACCCCGCAACCGCGGTGCCTTGAATTCCCCAACCCGCAGAGTCTGTACTCGACTCGATTCATCTTCCTAAAGCCTGTGGAAACATATACCTCTCCCCTGCCTGAAACTATAAAGCAGGGTGGAAAATTGTTGAAGAGTGAATGAAATGCCAACTTCATCCTGATTCATCACTAAGGGGGCCCGGCTGCTTGCTGAAATGACGGTCTGGAGATTTTGAAGCTGGACAGAATTCAAGGATAGGGTACTCAGCACTGGGTTTACATGTTCTCAGAGAAGGGAGCCGTTGCTGTCCGAGTTGGCAGAATGCCCCAGGAACGGGTGTGCCCCACCCACTTCATTTCCTCTTTGGTTTTCCGATAGGGTCAGGAGGCTGATTAGATTGGGGGGGCGTCATCAACACATGATACCGTGAGGCAAGCACAGACGGGACGAAAGTTCTCGCTCACAGCGCGAGACAGGGTAGCCGCGCCGGTGCTGGGACCCGGAGCTGGCAGAACCTTTGCGGCCACCAGGGCAGGTGCGGAGAGTCTCGTGGGAGAGGAGGGAGTCTCACTCCTACCCTGTTGGTACACATGCGATGGTGCGTTGGCACATTATGCCCATTTGAAATACTGGAGGTAGATTAAAGACTCGAGATGGATGAAATGTGCTGTATCCATGGACCCAAAGTACCAGGATGAAACGTAGCCAGCATTCATGGACGGGAAACTTGGGGATAGGCTGGGAAAGGTGTGGTAGGTCAGCTATTCAAGGCAGGGAGTCCCAGAACGAGCCCTCATTAGCGAAGCACTTGTCCCAAATGCCAGGGCTCCCTCAGTGGCATCAACAGAGTCTGGGATGCAAGGGGGCAGCCCCCTCAGCTCACATGTCAGCCCCAGTGTGGTCAGTCCAGAATAAGACATCTGGAAAGGGCCATGCCATGCTGGATTATCTCCTGAAGGGCACCTGGGGGAGGGAGAGATCTAGAAGCCATTTCATGAAATGACTACGGGACTGAAAAGGAAGAATGAGTCTCAAAAAGAGGAATGAGCCAGTGGTATGACTGATGCACTGTCATGGGGAAGAGGGGCTCCACCACTGTGTCTTTCCAGAAGCCAGAACCAGATTCAGGATGCTACTGTAAGGAAGCAGGTGGCCGGGAATGTCGGGCACAGGTGGACTGGCTGTCTTAGGAGGTAGTGAGCTCCTTGCCACTGGGGGTGTTCAAGTGGAGGCCAAGGTGTAGGGGTTGAAGGGAGGGCTTTCCTGCTGGGTGGTCGGAAGGCAGACTAGACAGATTCTAAGATTTTAGGATTTTCATCTGGGCCAGGAATTCCTCAAGTCTCTCCACCATGCCAGGCATGCAGAGGATTGGGGCTCCTTCCCATCAACTGCTCCAGAAGCACAGGTGTGATGTCCCTTCCCCAAAGGGGCAGGGGAAGCAGGGCATGGAGGTGCCAACCAGAAAGCCATGTCACCCCAACCATCCCCCTGCTGTCTGCTCTCTCAAGATTCTGAGGCTGAATCAATACCAGCTGCTTGATTTCCCTGCATCTCAGCCCCAGAAGATGGGTTTTCTGGAAAACTCATCTATGCAGACACTGAATTTCTCTAGGGAAATTTAAGAGGGGGGATTCCAATTCACAGACTGGAGAATGGGGGAGATGAGTTGCTGAGGGATGTCCACTTTAAAAAGTGCAACAGGACAGATGGACAGATGGAGAACAGGTTTGGGAAGCACACGCCCACCAGGGCAGGTCGCTGGGTGCGGTCCTCAAGGCCCTTCTGAGAACACAACTGGGGGGGCTTCCCTGGTGGCACAGTGTTTGAGAGTCCGCCTGCCGATGCAGCGGGAGAGGCCACGACAGTGAGAGGCCCGCGTACCGCAAAAAAAAAAAAAAAAAAAGAGAACACAACTGGGGAAACTATCCAATAATTGGGCCAAACACTGTGAGCCTCCTTTTCCTGGAAAATCACTTCTGGCTCTGCTTGGAGATGAGGGAGAGGGAGGAGGCATTTAGTCAGAGCAAGAAAACCAAGTCTGATTCTGGCTGCATATTTTGGTTTGGGGTTAACTGAAGTGATCAAACTTCTCCCACTGGAAGCACTGGGCACGCAGCAACTTGTGTTGTTGTTTGTGTGTTAATTTTTTTTTTTTAATTTAATTTCATTTTTTGTGTGTGGTACGCGGGCCTCTCACTGTTGTGGCCTCTCCCGTTGCGGAGCACAGGCTCCGGACGCGCAGGCTCAGCGGCCATGGCTCACGGGCCCAGCCGCTCCGCGGCATGTGGGATCTTCCCGGACTGGGGCACAAACCCTCGTCCCCTGCATCGGCAGGCGGACTCCCAACCACTGCGCCACCAGGGAAGCCCTGTGTGTTAATTTTTACAAAGAGAATGACTCTCTCAGTTCTGACACCTGACAAGTTGGCTTAGGAGAGGACAGTTTCTCTAAAGCAGTGGTTTTTCACCAGGGGCAATTTTGCCCCACCCCGGGGAAGTCCTGTCTGGAGACATTTTTGGTTGTCACAAGCCAGTGGGGAGTGCTATTGGCATCTAGTGGGTAGAGGCCAGGAATGCTGTTGAACAGCCTATCCTATGATGCACAGGACAGCCCTCACGGCAAAGAATGATGCAGCCTAAAAAAAGTCCTTTCCGGAGCTCCTATCTCTCTTGAAGTGCTTTGTCACACACAGGTAGAAGCACCAGACTCGTAAGTTCAACATTCTGCCTAAAGTTTTCCTTAGCCAGACCTGTAAGTTCTTTATGCTACAGAAGCCCTACTCTGTAGCGGCCAAGCTGCAGCAGATCTCAGCTCAGCCCACTTCCAACCTATGGTGCAAGCAGACAGGGGTGGTGCGGGGTGTGGAGAGATCACGTCCAGTTAACATGGATTGTCATCTGGCACTTAGAATTGAATAAGCTTGAGGCGCACCCTTGTTTCTGCCAGGGAAAAAGCAAAAACCTCGATCCCTTCAATTCTAGAAGCTCTTGATTACCCCTGAAAGCCAATGACCACCTTGTCCTCTGGTTCCTGACAACACTGCTGTGCAGTCAGATGTGTTCCCATAACCCCACTGTCATCTGTTTCCATGGGGCAGGGTGTCATGAGGTGAGACAAGAGGACACGGACACCTGAGGATGGTCAAGCTCATTGAGGCCACATGTCAACACAGCAGTGTAGACCCGAATGCCTCACTTTTCACGGACGATGACACCGAGAGGTCAAGTTGTCTCGCCCAAGCCCTCGGCTCATTTCCCAGCCTATGATTTGACTCCAAAGACCCCCAAGCTCTCTCTCTACTACAGTTTTGGTTCCCAAACTCGGCTTCTTGGTGCCAGCGGCTGCCAGGTGGAGGGCACTGAACGTGAGGTTGAGGTCATGATTGCGATGTATCTAGGGCCCCCTCTTTCTCCAGTCTGCCCTGTGGACGTCTGTGTAAGGTTTCGTAGTGGGCTGAATGATGGCCCCCCAAAAGGTATGTCCACATCCCAGAACTGGTGAACACAATTTGGAAAAAGGGGCTTTGCAGATGTAATTAACTAAGGATCTCAAGAAGTGATTATCCTGGGTCACCCCGGTGGGCCCATAAATCCAAGTGTCCTTATAACATACACAAGATGGAGAAGAGAAGGCCATGTGAAGCCAGAGCCTGGCGTGACACAGTCACAAACCAAGGAATGCCCGAAGCCACCAGAAACTGGAAGAAGCAAGGGGGGATTCTCCCCTAGAGCTTCTGGAGGGAGCGTGGCACTGCCAACACCTTGATTTCAGACTCCTGGCCTCCAGAACCATGAGAAAAAACATTTCTGTTGTTTTAAGCCACCAAGTTTATGGTAATTTGTGACCACCCCAGGAAATGAATATAATTTTCTTTAAAATAAGAGCCCCATGGCCTGAAGTTTGAAGATCACTCCCTCCCTTGGGTCATCTCCCCTAGGTCTTCTATCAAGTGCAGTCCAGGGACTCAGAAAACAACTGTTGAGTGGAAGTTGAGTGAACAGTGTTTTGAGGTTGGGTTGGTCCAAATCTCCTTGTAAATATGTGATTCAACATCTCGTGTGTACGTGTATGTGTTTGTGGTGAGTGGTGGGGAGAGGATTAAGGGGGGCTGTGCTTATTGGGCTTGGAATTTCTCAGTTCTTTCCCAAAGGCTCCATTTTGCACCATCCAGAATCCTTTGAAACCTATTAACTAACTGAGAAGTTATCCATGAGGGAAAAAGGAAAGTCTGAGCGCTATCTTTGCTACCCAGGCGTCTCACACAGCGCACATCGTAGGGAAGAGTTGATTAGCGCCGTTAACTGCACTCTCAGTGACAGTGAAGAAAGACGGGCCCCTGCTTTAGAGACCTCCGTGGTGCAAGTTACTCAGCAGGAGGAACAAGAGCGCATCTCGTCCAGCCTCCCAAATCATGACGAAAACATGTGCTGGGTGATTTGCCTGCAGGGACCACCCTACAGTGGCCGGTCTGCATAAACTCAGCCACAGAGCAGACGATCAGGGTCGTCAGAGACGGCCCCGCTCATTTCAGCGGTGGTGACACTGAGAGCCCCAGAGATGAAGTGACGTGTCCCCAGGTGTCACAACTGAAGAATCAGGACCAGAAGAGAGGCCACAGCCCGCCCAAGGCTCTGCTCTGTCTCAGGGCCCCTCACTTGCACTTCCATTGGTGGGTTATAGCATCATCCATCGGGAAGAGTGCTCTGGGCCACCCATCATTTTCTAAACCCCAATGCTGGAGGAAAATGATTCCCAGACAGGTGACACTTAGCTTCAAAGGACTCTGTCTCTGACCAGTAGTTCTTAAAAGGCTAGAAAGGGAGTGACGGTAGCTCTGACTTCATCCGTGCCAGAGTCCAAATTACTCAGTGGGGCTCGCAGAGTGCCCCACGCTGTCCTCTGAATGCCTACCATCTCTACTGCATCACGGCCAAATGGGAGGACTTGGCGTTCTCTGAACCGCTTCCCCTGCAGACCGTGAGCCTCCCCAAGCAGGGAGCCAGGCCACCTGCGTTCTCATACTCCCAGGGAAGGATCATGGGGGCTCGGCCCCTCCTCCCTCTTCCGCCCCCCGCCACTCCTCGAGGTCCAGCTGGGGCTAGCTACCCCCAGGATGGCATTGCCAAAGCTCATCTCCCACCTCCATCCCCCACCAGGGGAGAAGCCTTCCTTTCATCTGTTCCTAGACTCCCAGGGCAGAGCTGCACCCTCTTCACCCCAGCTTTCTTCTCTCTGATCCTCGCCGTCTTTGTATGCACCCTCTGCCCCAAACATACGAATCTGAAAAACTAACTTTAAAAGATATCCATCAGGGCTTCCCTGGTGGCGCAGTGGTTGCGCGTCCGCCTGCCGATGCAGGGGAACCGGGTTCGCGCCCCGGTCCGGGAGGATCCCACATGCCGCGGAGCGGCTGGGCCCGTCAGCCATGGCCGCTGAGCCTGCGCGTCCGGAGCCTGTGCTCCGCAACGGGAGAGGCCACAACAGCGGGAGGCCCGCATACCACAAAAAAAAAAAAAAAAAAGATATCCATCAATACTGAAAATGGTGGTAAAATTCACATAACATGAAATTGACCATCTTTACCCACTTTGAAGTCTACAGTGCAGAAGGGTTAAATGTATTTACACTGTTGTGCGATCAACCTCCAAAACTTGTTTCTAAAATACTTTCTAAATATTTTTAAAGAAGGGAAAATTTTAAATATAAAAGTAGAGAGTCCAGACTAGAATAATGAAGATCCAGATTACCCATCACTAGCCCCAACCTTCATCAACTCATGGTCCCCTTTCCATGTATATCCCACCTATGTCTCCCGCTTCTGTGTTACTTTAAAGCAAACCTCAGACCTCAATTTTTTTTTTTTTTTTTTTTTGGCGGTACACAGGCCTCTCACCGTTGTGGCCTCTCCCGTTGCGGAGCACAGGCTCCGGACGTGCAGGCTCAGCGGCCATGGCTCACGGGCCCAGCCGCTCCGCGGCATGCGGGATCCTCCCGGACCGGGGCGCGAACGCGTGTCCCCTGCATCGGCAGGCGGACTCTCAACCAACTGTGCCACCAGGGAAGCCCCCCAGACCTCATTTTGTCCATAACTATTTCAGGATCTATCTTTAAAAGATAAAGACAAAACCACAATGCTATCATCAGACCCCTGGCATTTAACAATAACCACAGAAGGCTGTTTAACTTTCAAAGCCTTCTCACATGCCCTAACTCCTTTATCCTCCAAACAAGGGTTTCAGCTGCCATTAAGACCCATTGTGCAGAGATGCTCAGAGGCTGAGTGACTACCTAAGAACACTGACCTTGAGACCGAGACTCTCTGAATCAGAGGCTCCTGTTCTCTCCCCTCCCCCCTTGCCTCTTTGGGAGGATGACTTGCTTGGAGAAGCCAGTTCCAAATAGGCCCGATGCCCACGCAATGGAAGAAAATTCTCACCACGCTCTGACCTTCCTGAATTCTCATTTGGTTAGCTTCCCAGTTTGGCCCCTTTAAACATTTCTGCTTTCTTTTCTTAGCATAAAAGTATTAAAGTTATTTCAGGAAGTCATCAAAACTATTTTACATTTTATTTTTAGTCTCTGTGGGGAGAGGCAATAAAGGAACCAGGAAATCGGATTTATGTCACCTGGGTGGGTGTTCAGCCACCACCCTCAGAGAGGGCTTTCCCCAGTGAGTCACTCGGTGACTTATTTATAATTTTGCCTGGAAGAGCTCTGTCGAGGGCTGGGAGCCTTTAGATGAGAAAGAAAGGAGAAAGCAAAGGCATATTCATTGTTGAAAGCCACCTCCTGGCTCCATTCTGGGTTCCCTCTGTCCCTGGGGCCTTGGGGACCTGTTGATGGGGGTGGAATTTGATGGAGCTGGAACCCAGAGTCAGAAAAGCACAGGGTCCCACGAGCTGAATTTCTATCAACTGGAGGTACGCTTCCCTCATGCAGTAAATGCGAAGACTACTTTCTTGCTCTGGGTCTTTGTCGCCAGCCCGAGTCCTTGCACAAGTACCACACTGCATGAAGGATGACAAGGGACAACCTTCTACTGAGAACCATCAAATCTAGGCCGCTGTATGCAGAGTCTTTGATTTCATTCTCATCACTCCCACCACAGTGCACTGACATGTTTTTCTTGTACACCTGGGCTGGTCTACTTAGCCCAGAGTTTCTCAATCTCAGCACTACTGCCATGACAGTGTGAATAATTCTTTTTCTGGAGGGCCGTCCTGTGCATCATATGATGTTTAGCACTCCCCCTGGTGTCTACCTATTAGATGCCCCCAGGCTTGACAACAAAAAGTGTCGCAAGGCAAGGATATACAATGGAGAAAAGACAGTCTCTTCAATAAGTGGTGATGGGAAAACTGGACAGCTACATGTAAAAGAATGAAATTAGAACACTCCCTAACACCATACACAAAAATAAACTCAAAATGGATTAGAGACCTAAATATAAGACCGGACACTATAAAACGCTTAGAGGAAAACATAGGAAGAACACTCTTTGACATAAATCACAGCAAGATCTTTTTTGATCCACCTCCTAGAGTAATGGAAATAAAAACAAAAATAAACAAATGGGACCTAATGAAACTTAAAAGCTTTTGCACAGCAAAGGAAACCATAAACAAGACGAAAAGACAACCCTCAGAATGGGAGAAAATATTTGCAAACGAAGCAACTGACAAAGGACTAATATCCAAAATTTATAAGCAACTCTTGCAGCACAATAACAAAAAAACAAACAACCCAATCCAAAAATGGGCAGAAGAACTAAATAGACATTTCTCCAAAGAAGATATACAGATCGCCAACAAACACATGAAAGAATGCTCAACATCATTAATCATTAGAGAAATGCAAATCAAAACGACAATGAGATATCATCTCACACCGGTCAGATTGGCCATCATCAAAAACTCTAGAAACAATAAATGCTGGAGAGGGTGTGGAGAAAAGGGAACCCTCTTGCACTGCTGGTGGGAATAATGTAAATTGATACAGCCACTATGGAGAACAGTATGGAG
>NC_041224.1:83188527-83189621 GCF_002837175.3 Physeter macrocephalus
GATTGGGATTGACATGTAGACACTGATGTGTATAAAATTGATGACTCATAAGAACCTGCTGTATAAAAAAATTTTTTTTTAAATTAAAAAAAAAAAAGAAAAGTGTCTCAAGGTATTGCCAAATGTCCCCTGGGGGTAAGAGTGCCCTTCATTGAGAACCACCAATTTAGGGCATGGACTTACTGAGGGCAAGACCCTCTGTCTTATTTCTCTTTACCTCCATAGAGCCTATTTAGTACAGTACTGGCACAGAGTAGGAATCCCCAAATATTTGTGGATCTCCAAGAATCACCCTGTGAAACAGATATGTGATCCAGCACATTATACAGGCAACTGAGGCCCAGAGAGGGTCTGGATCTCCTGGGTCACATGATGAGTGAGTAACAGGACTGGTAACTGCATAGCGGCACTGCTTCCGAACCCTGCTTAGCAGGTGGGAGCCAGCAGGTAGCTCCAAAGAGGAGCTCCGTTTGGGATCTTTCTGCTTTCCAGTTCTGGCTGCCAAACTAGCGAGGCTGTTCATGCCATTTGGACAGAACATTCCAAGTGCCTGCAGCTGTTAATGAGGAGTGTGTTTCGAGATTTCCTTTGCTCTGGAACCTCTGTGCTGACCGGGATGAAAGGCACTGGGGCCGTGTGGCCCCACCAAGCATGAGAAGAGCAGTGTTCATTAAAAAAAAAAAAAAAAAAAAAAAAAAAAAAATCTAATAGCTTAACCCTGAATAAATGATACTGATTTGAATCAGGTTTGCAATAGGAGATGGCCAGAGGAAGCTCAGCGCTCCAGTGCCCCAGTTGGGCTGTGAATGAATTTAGTTACAGACTCGAGGTGCTACCTTAATTAGGTTTGGAATCTGCTTTCCTTTTTTTTTTTTTTTAAAACATCTTCATTGGAGTATAATTGCTTTCCAATGGTGTGTTAGTTTCTGCTTTATAACAAAGTGAATCAGCTATATGTATACATACATCCCCATATCCCCTCCCTCTTGCGTCTCCTACCCACCCTCCCTATCCCACCCCTCTAGGTGGTCACAAAGCACCGACCTGATCTCCCTGTGCTATGCGGCTGCTTCCCACTAGCTATCTATTTCACA
>NC_041224.1:83189920-83206474 GCF_002837175.3 Physeter macrocephalus
GAGAAAATATTTGCAAACGAAGCAACTGACAAAGGATTAATCTCCAAAATTTACAAGCAGCTCATGCAGCTCAATATCAAAAAAACAAACAACCCAATCCAAAAACGGGCAGAAGACCTAAGTAGACATTTCTCCAAAGAAGATATACAGACGGCCAACAAACATGAAAAGATGCTCAACATCACTAATCATTAGAGAAATGCTTTCCTTTTGGAAGAGGAAAGCAGACCAGAGTAAACCATCTGATTCATATTTAAAAGTGGGAGCCAGGTGGGGGTGGGGGATGGGCTCACGTGGTTTGCAATCTCATATGTGATTCGCGGAGCAGAGAGAGTCTAATTCCTAACTCCATCACTGCAGGCTGATTGTGAATTTTGCCTTTCAAAGCATGCCAATTAGGAAGAACAAAAATAGCTTCTTGAATCTCTACCCTGGAGCTCAGGCATGCCTGCATCCCCTGATGTCCCCAGGCTGGGTGTCCTTAAGAGGTAGCCCGCCCGAGCCAGGTGTCACTAGTGCCAAGCGGTCAAGTGACTTCAAAGGAAAATAGTTTGCACCAATCCTGGTTCTAGAAAGCCGGTCCCAAAAGATGCATGCGGTCCTCTTGCAGTAAGGCAATGCTTAATAAGCCTTATTTAATGACTCCGTTGCTGACATTTGACACCAAGTTAATGCCTTAACCACACTAGGTTTGTAAGTTTCGCTACCACCAATGTGTGAGAAGTCCCTTGTATCTGTGTGAGCAGAGAAAAAGAGAAGCCAGTGAATACAATAGCGACATGCCCTGCCAGCGTACTATTCTGTAAGAGTTCTCTCACTCTCTCCCCTCAAGGGTGCAGGACATATGGCATGGGACCTGGGTACTGGGGCGCTGGTGGGCTGAGGTGAGGGGATGCCAACCCCAGGCTGTGGAAACCACCTGGGAAGCAGGGGGACGTGGGAATGAGATTTGGCCTAGAGCAGAGGGCGGCGAAAACAGGTCTGGGCTGGATCGTGGAGCACCCAGAATGCCAGGCTCCCAGCTGTGGTCCCAGAGCAGACAGCTGTGGGAGGACAGGAAGGCTTCCAGGTACAAGAGCCATACTCTGGGAAGATGACCCTGGCAGCTCTTTGGTGTGTGTAGGGAGGATTTAAAAAGACGAAAGACTCAGATGAACACATGGTGCCTTGTGGAACAGCGAGGCAGACCCAGCGGAGCCCACTAGGTGATGAGAACCCCAAGAGGAGGGTCCTTTTAACCACCCTTCCTCTCCATCCTTAGCGTACTGCCTACAACGTATCAAGCTCTCCCCAAAAGATCTGCTGAGTTGATTCAACAGCGCATGTGTTTATTGCCATTCTCAACCTTTATTTTTTTTTTTTTTAATCCCCCTACTTTGGATGAGTCTGCTTGCAAAGAAAACCATGTTCTCAAGTTGCTGGTTAAGTGGCAGTTTTCCCTTTCTAACCTTTTTTTTTTTTTTTTTAATCCCCCTACTTTGGATGAGTCTGCTTGCAAAGAAAACCATGTTCTCAAGTTGCTGGTTAAGTGGCAGAAGTGGAGACCTGGGCCAGTACTGAAGTCCCTGGGGGAGCACAGCGTCCCTATGAACACAGGCTCCCGTGGGGTCTTCTTCGTGGTGGCCTCAGAAACCCTCAGCAAGCAATTATTTGAAATGTAAAGAGGCTGGAGCTCCTAAAACTAGAAGTGACCCCAAAGAGGAGTCTTCAAGCAGGTCAGACGTGACCACTCAGGAGCTCACGTCTGATTTGGAAATGCTGGCGTGGAAAAGTCTTTCTACAAAAGGCCACAAGGTGGGCTGCGAGTGATGAAGAGGCTGGAGGGGGCGGCCTCCCCTTCTTGAGGACTTAGTTTGCTCTGCTCTCCAGCAGTTAAGAGTCTGCAGAGAAAGTCCTGATGTGGGGGGAAAAGCTCTCTTTTCTCGACCCTGATCCCCCATAGGAGTTTTCCCTAAAAGAGCACCTTTGCCACACGAAGCACAAAGACAGTAACATGTGCATGGCTCCTGGGGAAATGGACAGGGCTACTCTCTCCTGCGGTGACCAGCCCAGGGCTCAACCCTCCCCAGGCCCTTCCCAGCCACCTGGGGCCGGGGGAATCACATCTTGCTACGCCCAGAACCTCTGCCTAGGGGCGGAGAGGCTCTTCCCTGGAGAGAGGTGTCCAAGAAGCACAAGGTTTTAGGAAACTTGGAGATATGCTAGCCCAGCACCTGTCCAACTTGTCTTTTTTCTCTTCTTGTAGTGAAACCCTTTCTTCAAATGGAAGCTCACATTGACTCTGATTGTAGGAGGTGGGGTGACCCCTCCTCCCAGCTCTTCCACGGTTCCAGAGGCTCCTTGGTGAACCCTTGGGCTCCACAGAAAGTAATTTCAAATTCAAGGCTCTCCTCTAGTCCAACCTCTTTATTTTACAAAAAGAAAGGGCAGCCCTGAGATGCAGGCGTGTGTGTGTCCCCACAGGGTCATTGTTAGGACCCCACAGTGCTTCCTAATGCCAAGCTGGAGCAAGCAGCCTGGTATCGTGCATGCGGCAAAGGGCTCTGGGGCCCCTTCCCATGGCCTGTAGGGTGGGGATGTGACCGTGGTAATCTGGCCACCATGGGACACACTAGTGGGCATTACTGCACACAAACACACATGCCCTGGCTGCCACCAGTGGGACTGATCCTCAATGTTTTTCTAGTTAAGCTCTAGCTTCCTCTCTCTCTCTTTCTCTCTCCCCCAGTATTTACATCCAAGGTGTAAACAAGCAAAGCCGAGGCGCCCTGGAACGGCATCTGGATTCTCCTCAGGTCCTTAATAGCATCTTTCAAGGGTTCACCCATTCACTGAGATGTTGACTTTGATGTGAACTGAAGAACTGGGAGGTTTCCATCCACAGAGAACAGCCAGCCCTGACGGGACTTTTGGCAGGTGCCAGGCCCTGGCTAAGCTCTACATGCATTATTTCATCTGATCCTCCCCCCAACTTGAAAACGTAGGCATATCCTTAGGCCCACTTTACAGATAAGGAAACTGAGGCTCAGAGAAGTCAAGCAGCCTGTCCAGAGCCAGACAAACACAGTAAATAGAAGAACGTGGCCTTGGACCTGCAACATGATGCACGCCCCTCGCCTTTCCCCAAGGAACCAGCTATGTCTCCACAGCGTGTTCAAGGTTTGCATCTCACAGAAACTGCTTTTTTGGTTAGTAATAATAACTGCAAACACTTCTATTTATTGAGCCCTTGTTACATCCTAGACCGTTTGTGTGCATAGTCTCATTTCACAGAAAAAGTCAGAGATGGGAGCAAGTATTTTCACCAATTTTGAGATGAGGGTACTGAGGCTTAGAGCTGGTCATTGGTGAAGCCAGGAAGGGAACTGGTCTCTGCTGGCTCTCCCCATTGGCCCATCTCACCTCTGAGGAGCTGGAGGACATGCCATGGCACTGGCCCTCTGGCACAGTACTGATTCCCCTCCGGAATCTGGACTTGGGCTGGCCTTTTCCTTCCCACTTCCTTCCAGAGGGATTCATGAGGTCAGGACTCTGGAGGCTGTTCATGTCCTCCCAGAGATTCTGACCATTGCTGAGGACGTGGTCTCCCCAGGGACTCTGAGCATGGCCCCAACAACTGGGCCCCCCACAGGCAGAATCCAGGATGCCTGGTTCTCACTATTCCTCTGGCTCCACCTCTGTGACTGTCGCCCATAAAAAGCTTCCCGGCTCCTGAGCTGCCTTCTTCCTACCTTCCCTAAGAGGCCAGGGAACCTTCCAGCCTTCTAATGCAGAGCTTCCTCGTTTTAAACTTCCCAGTCACGGGCTCAACAGGACCAGCATGTAACTTTTTATCCACTTTTAAATAGAAATCGCAGGGGAGTTGTAAATGCTTCCATATTAGATTGTGGTGATGGTTGAACACCTCTGTAAACTGTGCATCTAAAACAAGCAAATTTTATGGTATGTAAATTATAACTCAACAACATTGTTTTTTTAAAAAAGGAAAGAAATAAGAAGGTTTTTGAAAAGAGCTACAAAGGCGTTTGAGCACACAGATCCTCCTTAATTACTGCAGGAAGCAGGGGTTACATGGGAAAGGCTGGCCACATATTTCTGGCAACTCAACTGAATGATCTAGCCCACTCCCTTTATCTCCTTGCAGAAAAACTGGAATGGAGATTCGAATTCATCCAACTGACCTTTAAGCTCTGGTGAAGGTTCAGTGGGGGGCGGGAATGGGGGTGGACGCCGAAGCAGAGTTTAGCATTAGGTGTGTTCCTGGCGGGGCTCATCTATCCAGTTCCTGAAGCCCCAGTCTGTTAGGAGACTAAGGCAGGACCCATGGCTTGAACAACTGCATGATCAGCCCTTTGGAGAGGTTAACTGGTCCCCAGTCACTAGTAAACGCAGAGTAAACACATCCCTAAGACTCATCTCATCGATAAGATTTATAAAATTCGATGAAATTAAATGTAGTACCTCCTTCATAAGGTTACCCTAAGGGTTAAACAAGATAATCCATGGAAAATGCAAAAACTTAGAACGTGCCTGGCTGACTGATCTTCTTTAAAAATTTAATATACTACTTAAAGGAACAAGTCTAGGCAAGAGTGTCCACCTTGCACCTGGCAGTGAGTTATATGATCTCATTCAGTCTTCACAATAATCGTGTGCAATGGCTCTTACTGTTCCTATTTTACAGACAGGGAAAGGGAGCCTCCCAGAAACAAAGACGCAGGCCCAAGTCACCCAGCGAATAGGTAGCAGAGCTGGGATTTGAACTCAGGCCTGCCTGGCTTTGAAGCAGTTGTCACTCCACTACGCTATTATGACAAGGACCCCACCCATGCTTCCGGGGTGTGGACTGAAATGGATTTCACTGATTGTCTACACACAGGAGGGGTCCCATTCAGCATTTGTCACATTAACAAGACGCCCCTCTTCTCTGAGGTCCACACTCTCAGTTGTCTTGGCTACATCCTCAAAACAGGCCCAACCGAAACATCCCGGCCCATGAGGCTCCCACATGGTTAACCTGCCCTCCAGCTTGGCGCTCAGTACTTAAGAGCAGAGCCTGAAGGGGCCCTAAGGCGCTATTTTTAGCTCCCTGTTTTTGTTGTCCTTTTTGGGTGGTCTGATAGCACAGGCTGAACTAACGTTTCCTGTTCCGGTGTTTTCTTCTCACCAAATCCTACCTTGAGAAATGCTGAGACTCCAAAGGTCTGGCCGAGTTACAGAGCTGCACCTTCTGATTTCTCAAAAGGGACCTGCAGGAGGCTGGCAGGGAGGCCCTGATCTAGGCACCCTCCCAGGGCTGCCTAGGGTAGGAGAGAGGCTGGATGGGAGCCAATGGCTTCCAGACACTGATTTCCAGGGAAAGCCTTAATGAGCCTCCAGAAGAGAGGCCATAATGACAATTCCAGTGGCCATGCTCCAAGCCGTGGACAGGTCACATGAGCAGGAGCCCAGAGCAGTGGCTTGGCTTGTCAGAGACTGCCTCTGGGCTATGGCTCTGAACGTCACCCCCCGCCCCCCGTCACTCCCCTACCAGCCTGCTGGTGTCCAAGAGCCCACAATTAGAAATTCACTCCTTGGGCCAAGTGGTCACCCTGTTGCCAAGCCCTGCCCTTTCCAAGTTCCCTCTGGCACTGCCAACAGAGTTGCATTCTCCAGGACACAAGTGTGACCAAACCAACCCCTCTCAAAACTCATCAGGGATCCTTCATTGCCTTCCAGATGAAATTCACACATCCTCGCATGGTTCACAAGACACTGCAGCCCCTTCCCTACACACCATACTCCCAGCTGCTGCGTCCCTGCACTTCTCAGAAAGGCTGATTTGACTTGGATGGGGTCTGGCTGCTCCCGGAGCCACCCCACCCCTGTGAAATTCATACGACACTCAAATGTCACCTCCCCCTATAAAGCTGCCCCTACCCACCCCACTGAGCTCTCAGAATCTTATTCCTTTGAGCATAATAAATGCTCAACCCAAGTTTGCTGCATTGAATTAACTCAAGGCATCTGCCTTCAATTAAAATATGCAAATTCATCTGGAAAAGGAAGCATTCCTTAGTCACTGGCACTTCTGTGCCAACGTGCTTGCTGGGCGCTTCCCTGAGTGCAGAATCTGATGGTGGAGGAGGAATGACTGGGGGGCCAGATGCAGGGAGAAAGGGGAAGGTTGCAGAGGTAACGCTGGGAAGGCCTTGCCCCCTGCCTGGGACTGATGGAGGAGAGATCTGGGGGCAGACAACTGGCAGTCTGTGACCCTTCTTTTCACTCACCCTCCAAATCCTGCTGAGAGTGTGTTTCCAAATCTTATTTTTCATAATGGTACGATGGAACATCATTAATTCAACCACACAAGACTTGCCAAAAAAAGGTTTCTGCTAAATGACGGAAATTCGTCTTCTGTTATATTGTTCCTGCTGTGCTTCTCGTGAAACTGGTGGAATCAAGGAGCTCACAGTCTGACGGAAGAGACCGGGCTGGGAACTGATCCTTCTGGAACAGACTGTGCCCTGCTGAGGGAAGAGGAGAGAGTTTCTGGGTAACTGTAACCGTCTGCTGCAGTCAAGGGAGTGTCCTGTCTCAGCTACAGATGGAGAGTGTGAGCCTGAGAATGTGTGATTTGCCCAAGATCTCTGTCGCCCCCCACTCGCTGTAAGTCTGACCACGTGGCGTGAAGGCCTGGGTAGCTCAGCACTGGTCCTATGCCGGGTGGCACCGGGTACAGGGGAATTGGGCTCCTCTCCCCATCTAGAGAGAAATTCAACCTCAGCCTCGGGGCTGACACAAGTGATATTCAGGGTAATTTTCTATCAGAAAAGTATTCGCATACAGAAAGGAAGAGGATGGATGGACCCTGGAATCTCTGATTTCCGGGCCTGGGGCTGAATGCAGTCAAAGGCTGATGTAAGCTAGTGTCATTTAATTTCCTTTGTGGTGTCCGAGGAGGCTGCCACTTCCAGGCACACAGACGGCATATGTGCAGCCCTCTGGCCATGCAGAGACCTCAGAAGGGGCTGAACAGGATGGTTCCCCCGGACATCAGAAGGATTCATACCCAACAGACCCCTCCAAACAATCTATTAAGAACTAGCCTTTATCAAGTGCTTACCCAGTGATAAGTGTTTTTATCTTATCTAAGATACTAACCAAAAGGTCAGCCGAGGATAGGTTACTTTCATTCACATTTTACAGGTGAAGAAGTTGAACATCAGAGAGTTAAGCCACTTACTGAGGGTCACACAGGAACTCATGGTGGGGTCAGAATTTGAACCCAGAAAAGGTTGACTTCAAGATCAGCTCATTTCACTGCTGTACCACACAGATATGAAGCAGAAACTGGGCTTCATATCTCCTTCATACCCATCTCAGAGCCTGGATCCCAGTTAAGGGCTTAAGGGATTATTTATGAATGAGTGATCAAATGAACTCAGGTTTGTAAACTCAAGGTGTGTATTACCTTGGGGGACTCTCTGCCCCTTACCTAGAATTCCCAGAGCCCTGGTAGCCAGGGGTCCCCTGAATGCAGTCAGTCACCCCCTCCTCCTTCCTCTGAGTAAATGCTCTTCTAGTGTCCGGATGGAACTAAGAAGGACCGTCAAGGCGCCGGGGTCCAGCCTCCTTGCTTACAGCTCCCCCTGGGTTTTCTCTGCTCTTGCCCTCCGGCTGCCCTTTCCCCAGAAGAGCAAGGCTGGGAAAGGTGAACTTGCTGCCTGATGGAAGCAAATCGCAGGAAAAGGTCATGCAGACAGGGCTCCCTTCCTTTTTTCTGCAGGCTGCTGTGGAATGAAGAGAAGCCCTGAACCACTTCACAAAGAGACAGGAGTTGCGGGGGGGGAGGTGACAATCTTCATTGTCAGGTAGAAGCCCCCCCTTGGCCACGAGGGTCACATGACAGGTCCTGCCAGACTGGGCTCTGGGGAGCCACAGATGCTGTCCATCCTGCACCCCAGCTTTAGCAAAGACAGGCCCCACTCCTCAGAAATACCAGGGAAAACCAACCACCATGGTTTTCATGGGCCAAGGGTGCACCTCCAGGGGCTCCCGGGGTGGAGCGGTGGGTTTGGGGGACTCGCTGCTCTTGGCCTTGCTCCCTCCTCTGCGTACAGGGAGAGGAGCTACAGCCACATGACCCCACCCAGCCCAGGACGCTAACCTCTGCTTCCCGGGTGAGGCCAGCCACTGCAGGACGTGCAGGCAGCCCACTCGGACCACGTCTGGGGATGGCACAGCTCAGTCTGGGCTGGAGATGAAGGTGGGGAACCTGGAGTGTGGTCCCTATGCTGCCATCTTTTCCTCCTACTGGTGCCCCGGCTTCACTGAATAGTTTTCCAAAATGAAAACACCCCCTCCTTATTCCATCGTACAGATGCTAATAATGAATTAGATTATTAAAAATATGCAAAACCCTCTGAGGCCCTCAGGATTCTTGAGAGAACCAGTATCAGAGATTGCTGTGATAATCAGAGGAGATAAAACCCTCTTTTTAGTGGTAAAACATGAAATTCTACTATTATTTTTGACAGTGATCTTTCCACTTGAGTTTCCAACAAGTGTCTGCAGAGCTCCGCCCCCGCCCCCAACAGAAAAAGAGCTGCCTTTTCAGGCCCTCAAATTTCAGTTCCCAGCCAGGTGACCTCAGTGAGTGCCCCTAACTGCCAGGGGACCCCTCACTCACAGTGGGAGATTCTCATGCCATCGAGAGCCTGCCTTTGAGGGACTAGGGGTTCACTCACACTCATTCTGCAAGAATTTTTGTCACCTGAAAAACTTTCTGGAACACAATGAGATGTAAATTGTGTGTGTATGCATGTATGTGTGTGTATGTGTATGAGTGTGTGTGCTTGTGTATGCATATGAATGTGTGCATGTGTGTATGAGTGTCTGTATGTGTATAAATGTGTGTGCATGCGTGTATGTGTGTATGCATGTGTATATGTTTGTGGTGTGTGTGTTTGTCTGCCTTGCACAGGTATTTGAAAGGCTTGGAGCTGGATAGTGGCTCAGATCCTCCTTCTGGTTAAATTTCCTCAATGTTCAGAGTTTGCTCATCACCATATTTTGGCGGGGTCTCCAGGAAGGGCCAGGGCAGCCGAGGCAGTGGAGAGTGGGATCTCCAGGGCGGGCAGGATGTGTTTTGGGGACAGTCTGTCACTGCCTCTCTGGATGGCAGCAGGAAGGAAGCTGCTGCAGGCTTGCCCAGAGCCTCAACATCACCATGCAGCCACATCCTGTACCCCCAAAGGGGAGGCCCTCCATGTGAGGGGGGGCACGTGCTCGCAGGAACAAGCTCACGGGGGTGTCTGCAGGGGCTACGTGGCTGCCTGGGAGCCCATCCTTCCAGGTCCCTCCCCACTTCTTACCAGCACGCCGTCTACCTCTGAGCGTTCCCACAGCCCGGAACCCCCTGAAGCTCCTTCCCCACCAAGAAGGCCAGCCCGGTGGGGGGCGTACACCCTCCACCGCTTAGCTTTCTTGGAATCTGCCCAGCAGATGCACCAGCCCTTTGGGTTTTCAAGATTTCCTAGCTCATCACTCACTGTAGAACACCTCTGGAGTGATTCAATGAACAAACCCCAGGGAAGTCTCCGAGTTTCAGGACTCTCGGGGGGTAGTTATTCATGAAGCAGAAGTTTGATTCAAATGTGAGCCAGGGAGAGATGGCTTCTGCCTTGCTTTTTCTTTCTCTTTACACCTCCTGCCGGGCTGGCCATCTTGGTGGGGAAGGAGCTTCAGGGGGTTCCGGGCTGTGGGAACGCTCAGGGGTAGACGGCGTGCTGGTAAGAAGTGGGGAGGGATCTGGCAGGACGGGCTCCCAGGCAGCCACGTAGCCCCTGCAGACACCCCCGTGGGCTTGTTCCTGCGAGCACGTGCCCCCCCTCACATGGAGGGCCTCCCCTTTGGGGGTACAGGATGTGGCTGCATGGTGATGTTGAGGCTCTGGGCAAGCCTGCAGCAGCTTCCTTCCTGCTGCCATCCAGAGAGGCAGTGACAGACTGTCCCCAAAACACATCCTGCCCGCCCTGGAGATCCCACTCTCCACTGCCTCGGCTGCCCTGGCCCTTCCTGGAGACCCCGCCAAAATATGGTGATGAGCAAACTCTGAACATTGAGGAAATTTAACCAGAAGGAGGATCTGAGCCACTATCCAGCTCCAAGCCTTTCAAATACCTGTGCAAGGCAGACAAACACACACACCACAAACATATACACATGCATACACACATACACGCATGCACACACATTTATACACATACAGACACTCATACACACATGCACACATTCATATGCATACACAAGCACACACACTCATACACATACACACACATACATGCATACACACACAATTTACATCTCATTGTGTTCCAGAAAGTTTTTCAGGTGACAAAAATTCTTGCAGAATGAGTGTGAGTGAACCCCTAGTCCCTCAAAGGCAGGCTCTCGATGGCATGAGAATCTCCCACTGTGAGTGAGGGGTCCCCTGGCAGTTAGGGGCACTCACTGAGGTCACCTGGCTGGGAACTGAAATTTGAGGGCCTGAAAAGGCAGCTCTTTTTCTGTTGGGGGCGGGGGCGGAGCTCTGCAGACACTTGTTGGAAACTCAAGTGGAAAGATCACTGTCAAAAATAATAGTAGAATTTCATGTTTTACCACTAAAAAGAGGGTTTTATCTCCTCTGATTATCACAGCAATCTCTGATACTGGTTCTCTCAAGAATCCTGAGGGCCTCAGAGGGTTTTGCATATTTTTAATAATCTAATTCATTATTAGCATCTGTACGATGGAATAAGGAGGGGGTGTTTTCATTTTGGAAAACTATTCAGTGAAGCCGGGGCACCAGTAGGAGGAAAAGATGGCAGCATAGGGACCACACTCCAGGTTCCCCACCTTCATCTCCAGCCCAGACTGAGCTGTGCCATCCCCAGACGTGGTCCGAGTGGGCTGCCTGCACGTCCTGCAGTGGCTGGCCTCACCCGGGAAGCAGAGGTTAGCGTCCTGGGCTGGGTGGGGTCATGTGGCTGTAGCTCCTCTCCCTGTACGCAGAGGAGGGAGCAAGGCCAAGAGCAGCGAGTCCCCCAAACCCACCGCTCCACCCCGGGAGCCCCTGGAGGTGCACCCTTGGCCCATGAAAACCATGGTGGTTGGTTTTCCCTGGTATTTCTGAGGAGTGGGGCCTGTCTTTGCTAAAGCTGGGGTGCAGGATGGACAGCATCTGTGGCTCCCCAGAGCCCAGTCTGGCAGGACCTGTCATGTGACCCTCGTGGCCAAGGGGGGGCTTCTACCTGACAATGAAGATTGTCACCTCCCCCCCCGCAACTCCTGTCTCTTTGTGAAGTGGTTCAGGGCTTCTCTTCATTCCACAGCAGCCTGCAGAAAAAAGGAAGGGAGCCCTGTCTGCATGACCTTTTCCTGCGATTTGCTTCCATCAGGCAGCAAGTTCACCTTTCCCAGCCTTGCTCTTCTGGGGAAAGGGCAGCCGGAGGGCAAGAGCAGAGAAAACCCAGGGGGAGCTGTAAGCAAGGAGGCTGGACCCCGGCGCCTTGACGGTCCTTCTTAGTTCCATCCGGACACTAGAAGAGCATTTACTCAGAGGAAGGAGGAGGGGGTGACTGACTGCATTCAGGGGACCCCTGGCTACCAGGGCTCTGGGAATTCTAGGTAAGGGGCAGAGAGTCCCCCAAGGTAATACACACCTTGAGTTTACAAACCTGAGTTCATTTGATCACTCATTCATAAATAATCCCTTAAGCCCTTAACTGGGATCCAGGCTCTGAGATGGGTATGAAGGAGATATGAAGCCCAGTTTCTGCTTCATATCTGTGTGGTACAGCAGTGAAATGAGCTGATCTTGAAGTCAACCTTTTCTGGGTTCAAATTCTGACCCCACCATGAGTTCCTGTGTGACCCTCAGTAAATGGCATGGGTTAAGGCATCGATCCCAGCTTCTGGTTGCTTTTAACTCATTGAGTAAAAGGGGAAAAACTCAAGGAATGAATCCTGCTTATTCTTTAACTCTATGGCCAGGTTAGAGCTCATAGATCTCTTAACGCTAAACGGTAGAAAGGGCCCTGCAGGACTTATACCTGCAGGACGATCTCAGTTTCCCAATCTGTGGAATAATACCCCCACCTCCCAGGGACCCAGGGATGCTATACGGATCAGGGTGTGCGTGTGTGTTCCTGCTGGTATAGGAATCCAGCACAGCACTCAAAGATGGCTGCATTTAATCAGTAGTGAGGATGAAGCTCTCTTCCAAGTCCAGCTCGACCCCTTCCCAGCTGTGTGACTGTGGACAAGTCATATCCTTTCTCTGGGCCTGAGTTTCCTCATCTATGAATCTGGGGCTAATACTATGTATCTTTCAGAGTTACAATAAAAATGAGAGATGACAAATGACATGAACCTTGAACACTGTCTGGCACACAGTAGGTCTTCATTTAATGTTAGACATGATTATTAACCATTATTAGAGCTGGGATTGAATTCGAGTTCTGTCATTCTCCTGCTGTCACCTGGGACAAGGAGCTTCTCCCTTCTGTAACCCAGTTCCCTCATTTGTCCACTGAAGGATGGGCTGGGACAGCTCTGAGGACCCATTCAGCCTCTCACAACTAGGGATTCCTATGCAAGATGGCCTAGGAGGTCCTACAGAAAAACTCACACCAAGAAGTAGTAAACATTCTAGTCAATCAACATCTGGATAGTACTCACTTGCCTTCTTCCCTGCTCTTTGAAGACCAGAGACAGTCAGACTCAGGAGTGAGATCTGGGGAGGGCTCTCCATGCCCTGAAGTGGGGCCCAAAGGAGATGCATCTCTCTGTGACTTGGGGTCTGCAGGGATGAACTGGTCTTAGGTGTATGTCTGTAGAGTGTTTTAGCACCTCCAGGGAGACAGGCATGTCAGTCCCTGAGACCCACCTCAGTATTCTAATTGAAAATCCACTGTATATGTTCTTCTCCAAGCGCTGCATGTGATGTTTGGTGCCTGCCAACATGCTTAGCTCTACACATTATTTTCAAGAAAAACTGAGTAGCTCAAAGTAGCAAGAAAACGACTCCAATAACCCCTCTCCCAGAGCTAGCGTTTCCTGGGGTCCCTTTGCTCAGTGTAATGATGCATGACTTGGGCTGCAGGGGGAAGGGGGCCCAGGATCCACCCTTCCCTCTGCAGCCTTGCCTCAGCCCAAGCCTTCTCACCTGCAGTCCAGGTGGAAGTCGGGCCCAGTCCAGTGACAGGGAGCCCAGGACTGACTTATGAACCCGCCAGGCTTCCTGAGGCTCGTACAGTAGAGGAGCTGGCTGGCTGCTCTGACAAATGAGAAGGGCAGCTGCCAGGCGAGCACTGCCTTTTGGAAAGGGACAGACAGACTGTTAGATACCTGAGAATGTATTTTCTGGCCAGAGGGGAAAAAGTGGCATGATGTTTGTCCATCCATGATGAAAGAACCAACCGGGTGACACAGTAAAGTAAAGGGAATTGAAAGGCAAAATCATCCAGAGGCAAAAATGGGAAGGGACAGAGCTTGTTCTTTCCCTGTATATCTGGGTGCTGGGGTTGACCGAGGGCCATGAAGTCCAGGTATCTACAAATCCAGACACCCTGCTGTTGGTGAGGCTTTCTTAGGCAGACAAGAGGGGCACCTTCTCACCAATAGGGTAAGTGGGGAAGGTCTGGACGAACCCACTCCGTCCCAGCATCTGTACCAGCATCAGAGGGTGGATCCGCTCTGGGTGTTAGGAGACTGATCTGAAAGGGAGCGTATAGAGAGTATGACTGGAGAAGGGAAGGTGCTCCAACCCTCCGAAAAAAAACAGTCTCACCACCACACAGGAGGAAAATGGCAAGATGAGTCTACAGTTGAAATGAGAACTCATATCAATTTAGGGTTGCTAATGAATGATCTGTTTTGAAGGATGGATGCAAGAGGGTGGCAGGATCCTCTGAGCAAAGTGTTGGCACTGCTACAGCCCAGAAGGAGCTGAGGTTCTAAAAAGGAAAGACCCCAGGAAGGCGTTTCTGGAACAGGATGAAGCAGCAGCAAAGGATGAGTCTTCTATTTAGAGCAGAAGGTCCAACAAGAAATCACACTCACTTAACTATGATTTTGTATGTTTTTTCTTCTTTCAAGGGAAATGTTCTTCAACTCCAAAAGGCTGAACAAATGTGGATATGAGGGAACCGGAACCCAGAAATAAAGGAAAACAAAGAAGACTTCTAAACATATTTTCCAATGACTTCAAGACTCCTTGCTTGCCTTGGGAATTGGATGCGACAAAAGCTCAGAAGCACACAGAGACTGCATGGGAAAAAAAAAAACATGTGCAAACAAAGAAAATACCACAAAATTGGCACTAGGCAAGTGTCCAGTTTTTAAAGACTGATAGATTCTGGAAATGACATCAGTAAAATTATAGACTGAATTTAACCAATGGTTTATGGACCTTTAAGGGAAAAAAATGGCAATAAATATGGGTGAAAATGGGTTTCCTACAAACAAATTGAATCCAATGAACCTCATTTCCTATTTTCATGAGATCACTAGACTGAATAAATTAGGAGAAAGCCAACAGAGAGTAAATCTTATCTGACAATGTCTTTCCTGACAGCCTTGATTCAAGATGGTGAAATGTTGGGACTTCCCCAGTGGTCCAGAGGTTAAGACTCCACGCTTCCACTGCAGGGGGCATGGGTTTGATCCCTGGTCGGGGAACTAAGATCCACATGCCTTGCAGTGCGGCCAAAACAAACAAACAAATAAGTAAATAAATAGAACATTAAACAAAAAAAGATGGTGAAACGCTGATTGAGGGGGGCCATATGCAGACTCCTGCTGGTTGTCGGGGGCAGAAAGCCAGAGGGGCTACAGGTGGCTCAGTCCTTGCCTTGTCTGCATGACAGAACTGTTTGTCACATGGTGGGGAGGGCATAAAGCGGAATCCAGGAATCCAGACTGCAGGAGACTGGAAGGCTGCCAGGATGAAGTGGAATCAAGATTAAGAATGACCAGGGGAAGAAAGTTCTGCACTAGAAAACAAAACAAAACAAAACAAAACAAAACAAGACCCAAGTATAGAACAGGGAGCTTGGACTTATGAGGAGCTTCAATGAAAAAAGACCTCGGGTCTCTTTGGCTTGACTAAAAGTTCAGTGTGGTGATACAGCTGTTAAAAGCATCTTTTAAAGAAGTATAGAGGGGTGGGCAGAATGCGTGAGGGTATCAAAAGATACTAACTTCCAGTTATAAAATAAGTGAGTCCCGGGGATGTAATGTCCAGCACGGTGACTATAGTTAACAATACTGTATTGTGTATTTGCAAATTGCTAAGAGAGTAGATCTTAAAATTCCTCATCACACACACACACACACACACACACACAAATCTGTAACTATGTGGGGTGATGAGTTTTAACTAGAATTATGTGGTGATCATTCTGCAATATACACAAAGATCTAATCACTATGTTGTACACCTGAAACTAATAGGTCAATATGTCAATTATAGTTCAATAAAAAAGTATAGAGGGGAAACGCACTACTTGCAGTAACTCATTTAACCTTCAGGACAACTCCACAAGATAGGTACAAAAATATTCCTATTTTAATACAAGATGAGTCTTGCAGTTAGTAGCGCCAGAAAGTAAAGAATTGTTCAAAAAAACCAACCCCAAAACCTCACCTAAATGGGGGTATGTCAGGAGGACACAGGAGCTACTGAAAGAGCACCCAATGCCTACAGCTGGAACAATTTAAATAATAAAATAAATTAAGGAGTATTGGATTATAACTGAAAGTATGAAATAAATATTCATGAGTCCATAGTGATATACATCAATAACTGAATAAATAAACAAATGGGGGGAAAATGGACAAAACCTCCCATGCAGAAGAATTCCAAATCATTTATGGAGATGCTCCACCCTCAAGGAGGTGGGGAATAACTCCTTACTCCTTAACTGTGGGCTGCACGTGGTGATGTCTTTCCAAAGAGGACATAGCATGGAGAAGAGGAAAAAAGAGTCACTTTGCAGTGGCGAAAACTGACAAGCCCTCCCTCAGCCAGGTGATCAAGGTCAACATCAGTAATCAGTCTTGTTGGATGAGAATGGCACTTTACCTTGTGGTCTTCTGCCCCAGAAATCATTTCCCCTGTCTAATCACGAGAAAAAAACAGCAGACGAATCACAACTGAGAGACTCCCTGCAAAATACCTGACCACCAATCCTCATGTTGTCATGGTCATCAAAAACAAGGAAAGTCTGAGAAACCGTCAGAGCCAAGAGGAGCCTAAGGAGACAGGACATGTAACGTGATGTGGGGTCTTGGATAGGATCTGGGACATAAAAAGGACCCGAGCTTTCTAGGACCAAGGACATGTGAATAAAGTGTGGACTTTAGTTAATCATGATGTAGCCTTATTGGTTCATTAATTGTGACAAACGTACTATACTATTATAAGACATTAATAATAGGGGAAAGTGGGTGAGGGGTATGTGGGAACTCTCTGGTCTGTCTTCATAACTTTCCTGCAAATGTAAATCTATTGTAAAAAAAAAAAAA